>NW_021680759.1:397358-444311 GCF_001412515.2 Diachasma alloeum
TAGGACGGCATCCAACGATGTCGATGAGTGGGACGTTCCGACGGTGGAGCCCTTGGCAATGTCTTCTTTTCGTCGTTCTCACTGTTTACTCAGTTTTCCCGGGCTGTACAGGGGACGCTGGAGAATGGGCTACTTGTGATATTGGTAGTTAGTGATGTTGTTTCTCTGGGGAACATGTGTGGGTGATAGGGGAATCAAATACTTCTGGCGTTGAAGAGCGTAATGAGGCTGCGGACGACATCTTAATTCGTTGACGAAGCAAACTATACACTGTAAAAAGTTGTATTTTTACGACGTCTTAATTTAAGACTTGACACGAAAATGGGACTCATTTTCTAACGTCATGATGACTGAAATTTCGTAATTTAAAATAACACGTTTTTCCGTCCGAAAACAAGACATTTGATGGACAATACATTTTCATAATGTCTTGAAATACAAGTCATAAAATTGAAGACATTTTTTCTGACTTAATTCAAGACACTTGAAGACTCTACTTTAAATAAAAACATGAAATTGCATGGATAGTTGACTATCAATTTTTAGAACAGTGACATTGAATGCGATTTAGGAAGAAAAAAAACATGAAATTTCAAGGTTCACTGAAAATTCAGTAAAATTTCAGAATTTTAAGGGGGATAAAGAAGATAATTCCTTAGTGTATTTGAATTTCCAATTTAATATGAATATCCAATGTCAAATTGCATCGAATTTTCGGGGAAATCGGAAATTTCATTATTTTTCCTCCTAAATCGAATTCAGTATTATTGTCCTAAAAGTGTATCTAGTGTAGATTGATAGGAAATTACTCTCGAAATTTCAAGGATACTTTAGTAAAAATATTCCACGTTCGAAATTGTTTTCCCAGAATTACGCGAGTAAAAAATGGAAATTCGTATCAAATGACAGTTCAAGAAATATCGAAATTAGAAATTTACAATTTAACAAAAACAATCAATGGCAACAGTAAGTATCAGTTTAATTTAACAAAAAAAATCGACGGAAATCAGACGAGCTCAGGTAACTAAAATCTAGCATTTTCAACTGATTATGAGTTAATTTAATTATAATGAATTTTTGTCAAAATATCTCTAAATGTCTTTAATATCACCAAAAGTTGTGTCAATTCACTAACACAGATAATTCATCGACTCCATGACAACCTGTAATCCAATGCAGATATCCAATCAGCGCTGCTTTTGAATGAATAAATCCATAAGACGAACTCAAGATATAGAACTGGTACAGTATCGTTGTATATTGCGTATACATTTTGCCACCGTGCACAGCTGTCGAAACTATGAAATTCAATGCTACAAATTTGCATGTTAAACCAAACCCCGGTATCCGCCCACCCATTTCGAGAGCCGTGTACACCGCGGGAGCATTGGGATGTGTCTAAGTTGTAATTCAATGAAGACAGCGCAACGTTGGTTGCCGGTAACCGTAATTCGGTTAACGCTCGCTGCTAATGATTTCACCATCGTATACACATGGTCAATCTCAAAACATTAACACCATCCACATATTCAGTAAATGTATATTGCGGGTGAATAATGCAAGCCCGACGATTGCATTTTGCCGTGACTATGTGTGTGTGTCACTCGCATCGTTATTGTAAATTGGAGTTGCTTTGTTTTTCTCATTTTACGAGGGCCGCACATTTTTTGCTTAATTGCTCGGGCTTAACGAAATTATGACACGTACGTGTTATGTAAAAAGGTTCGTTAATGGTTATGGAATTTTTTGACGGTTTATTTTGGGGGAGTGGAGGAGGGATTCATTCATTTGGGGATTCATGAATGTTTTTTTTTTTTGGAATGTTTTATTTTTGTTCACGGGTGTTGAAGTATAAACATAACTAAAATTTTGAAGATTAAAATCTGAAATAAATATTTTGTGAAATGAAAGCCCATATTATTCACCGTAATTTTGATATTGTCTCATGTGCCAGGTGCATATTTGAGCCACACGTTAGTAATAATCTTAATCCTTCCATCGGGGCATCCTACTGAGAAATTAATTTCTGAAAATCACTTGTAACATTACGCATAGGGGAGCAACGTGACCGTGTGAACTTCGATCGAGATGTTGCGTGGGTTAGACACTCAAGATATTGAAAAAAAAACACAAGCCATTTACTTTAGACTATTGAGAATCTATCGCCCGCGAGAACAAGTAGGGGACCGGGCCATATAGGCGTGATATCTTCGATTGATTTTCGAATTCCTCTAAAAAAAATTTGACCGCCATTACGAGTCGAGCAACGCGACAACACCGCACAACAGCTGATCGAGGTCGGTAAAGTCGGTGACGATAATTCAGTGCTGGAAGCATATGGACACGTATAACACACACAAACATTCATCTCACTGCTACAACCCCACTACTAGCCGAAGCGTGCGATGTTGCCCTGCAGTTACAAGTCCTCCATTATTTACGAACATTTTCTTTAATTATTATTTTAGACCGGAAACATTTCGCAATTGAAAATTCCCATTTCACGTTCCAATTGCAGTTCCATTATTCGATGAATGTGAATAAAAATCTAGTAATTCAGCATAACTTGGCACGAAATATTCATGTTTTGATAAAAAATGCCTGTAGCTAAAAAATGTGGGATTCTATGAAATTTTCAATTAGAGTTGAAATTTAACTATTGATGCGATTTCGCTTCGTTTATATTCTAGATAATTTGCATTGGAGATAGTACGTACTCAATTGCCGCCCACTTTGCAAAATCCTCGACTCCACCGTACACCTCAACCCAACAGAGCCAAGTATTTGGTTGCGATCCAAGAGAATGAGTAACTGAGTTAATGATAGAAGCAAAGTCTAGTCACCCAGTGAAACACTTACACTCCGTTACTACCGAAGCATCAACTCCCATTATTCAGTTAAATACACCTCCAATACAATCGCAATGGTTTTCCCGTGTTCACTACTGCCTGCCCCACATGCGCAAACAAACGACATATTTATCTGTAAATTATTCCAACGACTTGAGTTCCCCAGAAAATCTGTACACCATTAGAAAATTACACTTGAAATTTCAAGTGAAAAAGCGTGGAATTTGTACCAACGATAAAATTGAGGGAGTTAGGACGATAAATGTAGACGAATTTTTGTGATAGAAAATACAAATTAACGGTATTTTTCATTAAATTAATATTCAAAGTTTTTACCCGCTTCTGATCTTGCAATGATATTATGTTTTGAATTTATTTGACATCTTCCACTCATCTAGTTTTCTGATCAAAGCTCCACTCAGAACTTCCATAAGTTGGAAGAAAATGGATGTCACATTTCAGTAGCGAAGCGGTAAAACGATTTAAGTCGATTTTAGCTTTTGGTCAGTTTTCAATGAATATCTCGGAATGTAAGGCAAATAGTAAAATTTTCGTTATAACCTTGTTTGTAGAGCGAATTGAGATCTATGAAAAAGCTCATCATGAAAATTTCGCTATCTCCCTTAGATTCGGAGATATTCCTCGAAAAATCAGTAGAGAGCTAAGTCGACTTGGACCGTTTTACCGCTTCATCACCCTTCCGATCCCCTTCACCCCTCCGATCCTTCCACACTGAGAAAATATCTCAAATTTTCTGATTTGTAAGATATTATGAAAATGTCTCATTGAACTAACGTCTCATTTCAAGAAATTTTAAATTTCACTAAACACAAAATTAGCCGCATAAATAAGACAGATTTTTGGGTCCAATGTCTTAAATTAAGACGTTTTGAAGACCCTAGTTCTTACAGTGTTGTTACTCCATAAAAATCTCTGAGAGGTGTACCAAAAATTCCCGTCAAATATTCTCAACAATACGTACCATCCGCCTCCAGTAGTATGAATCAACGCGAGGGCAGACACCACTGACTCCATGACTCCGGGTTACTCGGCTAGAATTTTTACTTTACGGTTTGTTTATACCGCATGCGCACTGCTATTGCATCCCACCGCGAGAGGAATATCCGTGAATCGGGAATTGCGCCAAGTATTCCAGTCTGCCGAAAGCGTGCGAGTGTTTTGCATCTCTCGAGTTGTCAATCGGTCAATTAATATCTCCGGAGTAGGGAATATCGTCGGTATCGTTCCGCTACTCCAGTGTTACAATAATTATTATTTTGTTTGAGAAAATACTCAGCGTTCGAACGTTCAGTAGAATTTAATTCAGTAAAATGAAGCAGTGCGAGTGATTGGATTGCAAATTATCTCATATTGAACAGATGTTTTTTCAGTGAATGTTGAATCCGTCGTTCAATGTGTTCAGTCCTGTTCCATCAAGGATATAGAACATTAGGGATAATGGTAAGTCATAATTACAGTTGATTGTAACAACATAATCACTATCACATGCGACTGAATCATGTTTTTAATTTTTTGCGAATTGTATTTCGCTCCCCGAGAAATGACGAATTTCAACTCAATAAAATTATTTAAATTTCCCTGTTGATTTCAGTATAATGAAAATGGGTAGATGAATAATTGTTGAAGGCAGTGAATTAAACTTTTACTTTTCTTTCTTTAGGGGAGGGTGGGGCAAAACGGACATTTAGACTTTTTTTAAAATTATTCTGGACTCAGAAACAAACTGATCAATTGCGCTCAGTTTAGGCTCGTCAAAAAGGGAAAGAGTTGTTTGTATTGAAAAAAAATATTAAATTTTATCCACATTTCAACCTCTCATTAACATTTAAAAAAAAGTCAAGTGTCCGTTTTACCCCAACCTCTCCTATTAATATCGCACGAGGAAGAATCGTCTGCACGTCTCGATTCATAACTCATCTAGTCTTTATTTGGCAGGAAACATTTGTTCATACTCAAACGAATATTGATTAAATGTGAATGAAGATGTGAATAATCATTGAATTAAAGTCTAAATCAAAGTTGCACTACGAGCCATTCAGATTAACCCATTCATTTCATTCGAACAAATAATTCCTGCGACTGCGTTTGGATTTCCAACGATGATGACAAAGTTATCAAATTTCTGTGCAAAATGATCGTCGACTGCAGGCACAATTGAATTTAATATCCAGTAAAATGCAAAAGTTGGAGTCACAGGATTGCAAATCACCTCATGCTATTGAATGGATATTTTTTTCTGCAAAAGGTTGACTTCGTTAATGTCTTCGCTGGAGCAATAATTTGATTTATAACTCATCTAGTTTTAATTTAGGAGGAAACCTTTGTTCATATTCAAACGAATATTTATTAAATCTGAATGAAAACGTAAATGATCATTAAAATAAAGTTTAAATAAAAGCTCCATTATGAGCTATTCAGATTAACCCATTCATTTCATTCGAATAAAGACTTTCTCCTGCTGCATTTGAATTTGATCCAGTAAAATGTAAAAATTCGAGTGGTAGGTTTGCAATTCATCTCAGGATATTGAATGGATTTTTTTTTTTGGGAGAGGAAGGATGATAATTACAGTTAATTGTAATGACATCATCCCTATCGGGAGCGATTTAATTATCTATTTAATGTCATCTCACACCCGGCGAAATAATGCATTTCAACCAAATAAAATTATAGATTTGTTTGTTCACTTCAACAAAATTTTCGTTGCAAATTTAAAAAGTTTCAATTACATTAAATGAATAGAGAATTTTTTTCATGTTAATAAGTTCATTATCATCTTCGTTAGAACAATAATTTGATCCCTAGCTCATCCAGCCTTTATTTGGACGGAAACATTTGTTCACATCCCAACGAATATTTATTAAATATAAATGAAAACGTGAATAACCATTAAATTAAAGTCTAAATAAAAGCGTCATTACGAGCCATTCACATTAGCCTACTCATTTCGTTCGAATAAATAATTTCTCTGCGAATTTCTGTGCAAAATGAACAAAATTTTCGTTGCAAATTTAAAAAGTTTCAATTACATTAAATGAATAGAGAATTTTTTTCATGTTAATAAGTTCATTATCATCTTCGTTAGAACAATAATTTGATCCCTAGCTCATCCAGCCTTTATTTGGACGGAAACATTTGTTCACATCCCAACGAATATTTATTAAATATAAATGAAAACGTGAATAACCATTAAATTAAAGTCTAAATAAAAGCGTCATTACGAGCCATTCACACTAGCCTACTCATTTCGTTCGAAAAAATAATTTCTCTGCGAATTCCTGTGCAAAATGATAGTCCGCAGCAGGCGCAATTCCATAAAAACACCCGTAAATTAGTTTCTCGTTGTCCATAAAGTTCTCAATATTTCCAGTGACATCAATCAACGCCATAAAAATCCTCAGGTTTTAGACTCACAAGAGTCGTCCAACTTCTCGAACCCATCAATTGGGATTAGCGTTATGATTTCAGCACTGCAGACTGACAGAGTGCGCTACCGTGCAATTAATGCCGTCAGGTACGATCAATTAATTACATCTTTCCCGTTTATTCCCCCGGTTGAAAGTTTGCCGTTCGAGGTTCTCTTGGAGTTATAACATTGCAGCCATCGCAACGAACGACAGGACGAGTTTTAAAGGCCGTTGCTGCACTGGCTGTGTGTCAGTGGTAGTTGAGCGTCTGGTAATAAAGAGCTTCATAATTTAAAGTGACCTGTCAAGATACGTACTTATAAATTGTTTCGGTTGGCAGGGCTGGTCTGTATTATCGTATCATCGGGATTACGAATGTGACTTTTGGGTGTGTGTGCGTGTGTGTGTATGTGCGGTATGTGTGTGGGAATTTTCGTTTTCACGTTTGCCCGCAGTCTGAAACCGCATGGCTACTCCAACAAAATATTCGCCATATCTCTGTTAGTGGGTACGGAAGTGGCTCTGGTGGAACCGCGGGGTGACCTTCGAATCTTTATTGTTTCTGTCGGTGGCAGGGGGGGTTATTTCACACAGTTTTGGAAAAAGACGGAAATTTCATGGATTATTTTTGCCAATCGGATTTCGACCCATCGGAGCGCAGTATTTGGGGCTACTCAACAGTTTTAATTCTGATGTTTCCTCCTAGCTTTTGAATATTCCGCAGTAGCTCTGGCTAAATCCTGAGTAAACCCTGATTAAAACCTGGCTAAGTGTTGATTAAACTTTGATTGAACTTTGATTAAACCAGGATTGAAAAAAGCCATTCGAAAGCAAATTGCTCATTTCTCTTTATATTCTTTCTATATTATAAAAATCCAAATCGAATTCTGGTGATGAAAATTCGGTATTCGAAATTAAGACTCTAGGATTAAGGGTCTGAAAGTCACGAGGGTTGTAATAAGGGTCAGAATAAGGTCCAAATAAGGGTCATGGAGATCATATGGGACTTTCTATGTTATCAAAATCGAAATCGACTTCTAGTGATGAAAATTTGATACTCGATCTTACGACTCCAGAATTAAGGGTCAGAAATAAAAGGTCATAAGGATTAAAATCAGAATCGCGAGGGTTATAATGAGGGTCAGAATAAGGATAGAAAAAGTCAAACTAAGGGTCTCTAGGGTCAATATAAGGATCACGAGGATTAGATCAAGGGTCTCAAGGGTCACAATGAGGGTTCTGATAAGGGTCATGGAGGTCATATGGGGGGGGCGAGCAGAACGAATAGGAAGCGTAGCCCCCTAGCATCAGCAATAATAACTCAGTCATAAAAAAATGCAATTGTCCACTCGTTTCCCCTCAACTCGAATTCGAGGTCTTTTTCCAGAACATTCGACCAAATTTTTTCAACAGTGTCATTTTTCCACTGATGACGCCATCGATTCTAATCACCCCGTCATCCATCATCTCCCAAAGTTCAATTGCATCTGAAGCAGAATGCCACTGCCTTTGAGAAACTCCCCTCTCTCAGATGTATTTTCTCCTCATCCAACGATTATAAAGAGATACTCGAAGGCTCACAACATATGCCAAGTAGAGATACTCAAAGAGCAGAATCCATACACTCCTCATCCACCTTGAAGAACAGATAAAGGAAGTAGTGATGATCGAACGTTCAAATATGTATACCTCTGTCGCTCCCGTATTCCCCGTAAAACTCTGTTTCCATTGAAGATGAGAAACGTAGTAGAGGGAAAGCATCCTCTTCGATTGCGAGTGCAGGGGCGGATGGCTATAAATTTTTCAACTCTACGATTCCTCGTGGATACACAAGAGGATATGCGTGATTGTGAGCGAGCATCAAATCACCTGGCCATTTCGAATCTCCTCGTCCCCTTTAACAATCATTCTCTCTACTTCCTTCATTCCATTTTTCTTCCGCTCTGTCTTTATCTATATTCATTGGGTTCCATCTCATTTGAGAATGAGATAGAAGTCGATGAGTGCGAGCTCCATCGGGGCCATCCTATGGTTTATTGATGAGGTTGTTTGAGCGAAAAAATATAGAATAGAAAAATTCGTTTTGAAGATTTGGAGACTGTTCTGGAGTGAAGAATTTTCGGTGCAAGCACTAGAACAACTAGTGTTGGGAGTTGAGACTTATTCTCCTGTCAGGTTAGATTTTCCTTTTTTTAATTAATTGATTACAAAAAGCAAAATAAATAGTTTCAAGAAATACATAAAATCAATGTCAATGTCATGTACAAACAGGCCATGTTTGCCACTTGACAACAGCCTCCTTCATTTCAGAATGCATGCCGTCGACAATCACCACTCAGCCACTCATAATCAACGAGGTACATTCGCCTCTACCTCCAGGGAAGAAAATTATTGGGACAATCCCTCATCCTCCTCTTCATTCTCCACGTCTCCCGCGCCGCCCAGCTCCATAAATCATTGACGGCGGCTGTCGAGACTGAGTACGAAAAAACATATATTCACTGAATGGAGAAATCAGGTGTCGATTCAATGGTCGTTGAACAATTGACTCATTTTCATAAGAACCTCATCACCCAAGTTGTCTACCACTCAATTACCGGTTTTGCTCGGTTCCTCAGAAATTTCACGATTCATCTTGTCGTCTGGAGAAAAACGTAATGATTGAAAGATAAATTCATGATTTATTCTTCCCTCGGAGTTCACTGGTCCGGAAGGAAGCAGTCTCGATTCTTCTCCTGTTTTTTATTGAAACTAATATAATATTATATTTCAGGGACAATATTTTTTTTTATTAATTCCTTCCCTTTTTGATCCCAAGGGGAACTTTCGAATTGTACTGTGACATGAAAAGATATAATAGATATGCGTTCGGAAAGGAATTGCTAATTTATTAGCAATTTATTAACAATAATTTTACTCATTAAAAAAATGCAATTATCCACTCGTCTTTTATGGAAACTAATGAAATATTTTAGAAAGATATTTCATAGGATTGGCTGAGAATTTTTTTTATATTTTTTATTCTGCAAATATCTGATAACAACTGATAGTTTTACTTCAATACAAATTTTTCAATTGTGTGAAATAAATTCGCATAAATGGGAAAATTTCATATTGTTAAATTCTATTATATACGAGACATAAATACATGAATAAATGAACATAATAATTTAATAAATCCGTCCATTTTGCATGACAAAAGATTCTAAAAATACACTTCGTATATTCCGATGAGTGTAACCTACAACCGAACAATTGAACCAAGATCTTTTATAATGACTTCCATCCCCCAGTTGACATAGCCTCGCGAATGTATGCATATTCATCTCGAGTTACTGTACAACAATCTCAAGGTATAATTTTTTCCAAAGAAAATTTTCCAAGCGGTAACGAAGACGGGTCGGTGCTTCCCAGTGCAAGCTAAATAGAATTACATCCCTTTGTTCTATAATTCTTTTTACGAAAGGAATTTATTCTCCCATGAAACTTTTTACAATACCGAAGAAAGGGTATGAAAGTTGCTGAGTTTTTTTTTATTCAGGGGAAAATTTGCATGTGATAAAAGGTAGATTTATCGCGCCGGAGTTTCGGGGAGGATAGATACGGGAGTGACGTGAGAGTGACTGGGATGTCGCTCATAAATGCGCTCCTTTGAGGAAAGATATATACGGAGGAGATAAAATCGTGAGAACATTTTTTTTAAGAGACCATTATTGGGATGTTTTTGGAATTATTGGTATTGGTACAGTTTTGCACTTCAAAATTGGTATTTTGTCGAGGTTTCTGAAGGGAAATCTCAAAAATTCGGAATTCTTCAGTAGAATCGATGAAGAACTAAAAGAATTTTCGGTTATAGTACCTCGAGACCTTCAAAATGGTCGGGTATTTCCCGACAACTTCGTTGCATGCAAACAAATATGTCAAGTCAGTTGGAAGGGTGATGGGAGAAATAATCAATGAATTTAACTTTTTTCGCGCATGTTAAGCCATTGAAAATGCCCTAAAAACGCAAATAAAATTGGAAATTCCACATGGGTCTCATCATTTCAAAACCGTTTTCTTTTCTTCGTCAAAGTGTGTGTTTTCACGGAAAATATCTAAAAAACAAAATGTCTCTTGCTTCCATTCCATCCGAAAATAAGTTTTTTCTCAAATTTTTTTCTTGCTGAAGCGTTTTTTCCGCTCCCTGAGCGCAAAACCTCCGATCTCAGGACGTCCTCCATTTTCTTTTTTCCTTATGATCAGTAATATCAAACAACTCTCACTACACCATGAATAAATATGAACGAAATAAAAAAAACCATCCTAAAACGACAAAAAAATACATGACAGTGTGAAGCATCGAATATCGTAGTGCCCAACATGGCAAGGATAGTATGAAAGCCTCACCATCGTAAAAATGCAAAGCGCCGCGCAGTGTGCGAATAAAATGCTCGATCGACGCGGAGTGCCTCATGAAAATTTCACAAGGTGGCCACTGCGTGTGAATGCGTCGTCAATTTTTTTCCCCTTTTATTTTGTTGTCGGCTTTTTGACTGGTACGTAAGCTCCCTCTTCCATATTTGCGAACGTACATTTTACCCGGATTAATACCGTCGTAAAAAATGAATTTCACGTGCTGGTCTATGTCGAGCAAAAAAAAAATGGTGTTAGAAAATCACTCCTCAATTTTCAAGCCGAAAATCGTGGAATTTTTAATAATAATTCGTTCGCATGAAATTCTGATATATTTCTACAATGATAATGATGGAATTTTCAATTCAGGATGGTGTTGAATTTTCACAGTGAGCTGCTTCTCAACTTCTCCCAGCCGTAACGATCATCTCAACGGTTCTAGTAAATTTATCCGAAAGAAAGAATCATAACGAAGAGCATGAATTGTAAATTTTATTTCAATTATTTCCAGAAACGAAGCAAAAATCAGGAAAATTGCAGTAAAAATACTCTTAATATTTCAATTTATTGAAACTTCTTCGTAATTCGGCACTGAATATTCATGATTTCATTGAACATTTAAATAAATTGACGAATTCTCATATAAAAAATTTGGACTTTCATTGAATTTTCCGTGAAGCCGGAATTTTCGAGATTTTTTCTCCCTTAAATCACATGCCATATCACTCTACCGAAAATTACTAGTCGACTGTCCATGAAATGAAAAGAAAACTATCCATGAAATTTAATTGTTTTTTCGAATAATGTGATAATGTTAATCCATAACAACAGTATTCAATGGGCTCGTAAAAAAATAATACTCCACAGGGCTAAAAACACTCGATTTATTACGAATGACAAGACATTGTTATAAATTTTACTCTTCATTTCACCCATGTTTTTGTTAGAAATTAATAAACTCATACTTATTTTAATGAAAACACTTTAATAATCTGAAATAAATAATTCGTTTATTCTAAATAAATTCTTAATCAAAATCAGGTAAACCAGAAAACATATGTTTACATAAAAAACTATTAATTTTATCTAAATAAAAAGACAAATAGAAATCAGATGAATGAAGAAAGTTCATTTAATTCCCTTGAACCATTGCTCAACGTCCAGATTTTCATTTGTTTAAAAAATTACCATGTTAAACAATAAACTCTCCACTCTAACGAATACAATCCCGCGTTCAACGCCTCCTAAAAACGATTGGTTTTATCGCGAATAAAAAAAACAATTAAATTCGTTCCGCCCCTAATTAGTTAGCCTTCCATCCATTGAAGAAAATCGAACAGTGCATGAGGAAGTGAATAGTTCCGAGAGTGATCTGATAACACAAGGGTCGAAGGGTACCCGGGGTACTCAAGCCCAACGATCATAGGCAGTTAAGATATTATCGTCCCAAAATCAAACTGTCTGGAGCGGAAATACACACGAGAGGCTTGTGACCGAGAACTAGTCCTTCCATTTCGATAGCCTATCGATTTAAGGGGTCGACTGCCACCGTTTTCCCGATGACATTTCGTTTCTTTTCCGCTTATGGCCGACTATTCTTTACCATTCATTCCCTCAGAGATTACCAAAATGGCCGTTTCTGAATAAACTACATTGATTTCGATCGACCCCAGGGCCATTCTCATTCGAATCTCTCGACTCTCCCTCACACCTGATCTCGATACTCACATCACACATTAGTTTAATGGAATTTTCTTTCAGGTGAGCGGAGGAGAATCAACTATTCTCCTCATTCTTTCCTCATTCGGTCATTTTTTTTCTCGAGTGAAACGCGATTCCTGCATCAGCACGTCCCGCTCAGAAAACATACAGAATGAGAGATGTTTGCATCATGCTTTTTGTTTGGGTTTCCATTGCCTTCTTCCTAGTGGCACGTAAAGCCTGTGGATTTTTCGTGTTTGAATCAACAGAATAGAGGAAATTTAATGTTTTCTTTTGTGCGGTTCCGCTGAGTGGGGATGTATACAATGATCAGTTTATACGGAATGAGGATGGAGGAGGAAGAATGAAAAAGGAAGATACTGAATCTGGGTCACTGGAGTTCTGATATGATGTTGCCAGCTGCTTTCATCCGGGGATGTAATAATTGATTGGGTTTTAGTCATTTCTTCTGGCGGTTCGGTCGATCCTGGCTTTTAATGGAAAATATTTGAAAAACCATTTTTTATGATTTTTTGTGGATTACACTGGTGGAAAAAATTTACTGAATTTTCGGGAACGAGACGCTGAATTAGATTGCAGGGGAAAAAGCTAATGGAATTTCAAGATTCTCTGAAAATTCGAGTGAAGTCTCAGTTTTTTAGCGAAAGAATGACGGAAATTTCTGAATTTATATGAATTTTCAAGTGAAAATCAATATTCACTGCCAAATTTCCTAGGATTTTCAGGGAATTCCGTTGAAATTCTCGGAATTCCAGGAATTGTGAAGGAATTCTCGGAAAATTTAGAGGAATCTGCAATTCAAGGAGAGATTTTTCTGAATTTTTCAGATTTTTCATTCATTTTCTCGGAATAATTCAACTGAAATTTATAGTTCCCACGGATTTTTCCATGAAATTGTGAATTTTCAATGACAAAATCACTTGAAATTTCAGTGGAAATGTTACTTGTTTAATTTTAAAAATTTACGGATTTATTCCTCTTTTATGTGTAATCGAGATTGCATTATTGATCAAAATGACTCAATCTCAACGAGAACGAGGACAAAATGATGATATTTGATCCATAAAATTATTGATTATATGAATAGAATTATGAAATTAAGGCGAATTATTCTGATGGGGCTGCTTATTTAATCTATTGTTGAATAACATTGCAACAATTCGAAAATTAAAATTCATCACTGATACGAAGAATAGAAAAAACTAAGGCTCCGACCAATAGAATTTGATTTATCTCCAAAAAAATGGCCAATTCCACAATCCCCTAAATTTTGAAATTTTGATATTTGATAATGATATTTCGTCCATAAAATTATTGATTAACATAAAATTATCGATTATATGAATGGAATTATGAAATTAAGGCGAACTATTCCGATGGGCCTGTTTATTTTATTGCATTGCAACAATTGGCTCCGACGAATAGAATTTGATTTCTCTGCAAAACAAATGACCAATTTCGCAATGCCCTAAATTTTCTTCGACTTTATCTTAAAAATTTACGAATTTATTCCTCTCTTATATGCAATTTAAATTGCATTATTGATCAAAGTGACTGAATCTCAGTGTGAACGAGGCCGGAATGATGATATTTTGTCCACAAAATAGTCTCCCACTTGAAAAATCCAAGAAACCCCCATTTCCTGGGGACACTTTCCCCTCAGAATCACGACTATACCTCACACGTTAACGTACCATTCAAGCATATAAGATGCCAGTGTGATCTGTGTGCCATGAGTGCACATGACATCCAACGTAATACCAATAATTCAAAGCCTGTACATGTGTACGAGTCAGGCACTGCAGTGGCAAACACGGAGAAGGAGTTGGTGATGAGAAGTTTGCTTCCTTTTCAGTGAGAGTGGCCCTACAGTCAACCTGACGAGAGCCTCTGGCAAGGTAATCTGTGTGACAACAGATGACGGCATCACATCTCGCTGAGGTAGGAACGGGAATACCGATGCTAACCGGAACCACACACGACCGCAATATAACCCTAGGCAACAAGCGTTCGAGTTTACCATGGGATCAACCCAGAAATTACAGGGGAAGTCTGGTTAAATTCCGCGCACTCTAAACCACCTCTCCCAGGTTCAGTCTCACCACCCTCCGGGAATTGGTAATTGCTATGAAGACTTTCCCGTCGTGTCGCTCATTAATTTACCGCCAATTTTCGGGGATTAACGGGTGGAGTTGACAACAGAAACGAAATTATTAAAAGAATCTGTTTCAGGCGAAGCTAAGAGGGAAGTCTAACGCGGATTTGGGAGGTGTTTTTGATGAGTGATTGTAAAATTAAATGAGCACGTTTGACTGAAAAACATTTATTTGGGGGCTTTTGCCACGCGTTTCAATTTTATTTACACTGGGTTGGGTGTGTTTGATATTAATTCGTTGAGTTTCTTGAAGGAATTATTATTTTTGTCTTTGCGGTCGTTTGACAAAAATAGTATTCAACACACGGCGTAAAAAAACGTTTTTAGCTCGTATGATCGCATCTCATTTTGTCAGAGAATTTTTTTAGGCCTCATGTCGAAATGCACAATTGCTGAAATTTAACTGTTGCTAAAATCGTATGAAAACTAAATAAAACAAGAAAAATAAAAATGAAGTTTTTTGTGGCTATACGGGGCAAAATCGATCCGGTCCGCCATTTTCCCTAGTTATTTCCATATTCCGTCCCAGCAAAGACTTAAATTTCACCGACGTAGCCCCTTAATCGATCGTCAGTTTTACTAAAATCTCAAGAAATTTCGTCATTGAAAATTCCCATTATGAATAATAATAAAATTAAATGAGCACGTTTGACTGAAAAACATTTATTTGGGGGCTTTTGCCACGCGTTTCAATTTTATTTACACTGGGTTGGGTGTGTTTGATATTAATTCGTTGAGTTTCTTGAAGGAATTATTATTTTTGTCTTTGCGGTCGTTTGACAAAAATAGTATTCAACACACGGCGTAAAAAAACTTTTTTAGCTCGTATGATCGCATCTCATTTTGTCAGAGAATTTTTTTAGGCCTCATGTCGAAATGCACTATTGCTGAAATTTAACTGTTGCTAAAATCGTATGAAAACTAAATAAAACAAGAAAAATAAAAATGAAGTTTTTTGTGGCTATACGGGGCAAAATCGATCCGGTCCGCCATTTTCCCTAGTTATTTCCATATTCCGTCCCAGCAAAGACTTAAATTTCACCGACGTAGCCCCTTAATCGATCGTCAGTTTTACTGAAATCTCAAGAAATTTCGTCATTGAAAATTCCCATTATGAATAATAATAAAATTAAATGAGCACGTTTGACTGAAAAACATTTATTTGGGGGCTTTTGCCACGCGTTTCAATTTTATTTACACTGGGTTGGGTGTGTTTGATATTAATTCGTTGAGTTTCTTGAAGGAATTATTATTTTTGTCTTTGCGGTCGTTTGACAAAAATAGTATTCAACACACGGCGTAAAAAAACGTTTTTAGCTCGTATGATCGCATCTCATTTTGTCAGAGAATTTTTTTAGGCCTCATGTCGAAATGCACAATTGCTGAAATTTAACTGTTGCTAAAATCGTATGAAAACTAAATAAAACAAGAAAAATAAAAATGAAGTTTTTTGTGGCTATACGGGGCAAAATCGATCCGGTCCGCCATTTTCCCTAGTTATTTCCATATTCCGTCCCAGCAAAGACTTAAATTTCACCGACGTAGCCCCTTAATCGATCGTCAGTTTTACTAAAATCTCAAGAAATTTCGTCATTGAAAATTCCCATTATGAATAATAATAAAATTAAATGAGCACGTTTGACTGAAAAACATTTATTTGGGGGCTTTTGCCACGCGTTTCAATTTTATTTACACTGGGTTGGGTGTGTTTGATATTAATTCGTTGAGTTTCTTGAAGGAATTATTATTTTTGTCTTTGCGGTCGTTTGACAAAAATAGTATTCAACACACGGCGTAAAAAAACGTTTTTAGCTCGTATGATCGCATCTCATTTTGTCAGAGAATTTTTTTAGGCCTCATGTCGAAATGCACAATTGCTGAAATTTAACTGTTGCTAAAATCGTATGAAAACTAAATAAAACAAGAAAAATAAAAATGAAGTTTTTTGTGGCTATACGGGGCAAAATCGATCCGGTCCGCCATTTTCCCTAGTTATTCCCATATTCCGTCCCAGCAAAGACTTAAATTTCACCGACGTAGCCCCTTAATCGATCGTCAGTTTTACTAAAATCTCAAGAAATTTCGTCATTGAAAATTCCCATTATGAATAATAATAAAATTAAATGAGCACGTTTGACTGAAAAACATTTATTTGGGGGCTTTTGCCACGCGTTTCAATTTTATTTACACTGGGTTGGGTGTGTTTGATATTAATTCGTTCAGTTTCTTGAAGGAATTATTATTTTTTGTCTTTGCGGTCGTTTGACAAAAATAGTATTCAACACACGGCGTAAAAAACTTTTTTAGCTCGTATGATCGCATCTCATTTCGTCAGAGAATTTTTTTAGGCCTCATGTCGAAATGCACTATTGCTGAAATTTAACTATTGGTAAAATCGTATGAAAACTAAATAAAACAAGAAAAATAAAAATGAAGTTTTTTGTGGCTATACGGGGCAAAATCGATCCGGTCCGCCATTTTCCCTAGTTATTACCATATTCCGTCCCAGCAGCGACTTAAATTTCACCGACGTAGCGTTAATCGATCGTCAGTTTTACTGAAATTCCAAGAAATTTTGTCATTGAAAATTCCCATTATGAAGAAAAATTAATGGAAACAGTGAATTTTCAATCAATGATTCCATCAAACTTGATAAATATCACAAAAGTCAGGAAATTATACCCTTGAAATTTAATTTTTTCGAACACCGCATTAAATGAATTATTAATATAATATCAATAAACCATTCATTTAGAATGGCTGAATTATTTATCTCATAAAATTAGAATATTTCGGGGCTTGTGTAGGTGCAAAACAGTAATTGTAGCACAAATGAAATAAAATTCTATTCTAGAACATTTCCATCGGAATAGATGTACGAATATACAAACCCCCATAAAAAACCCGCCGAAATAAACAAAAACTTCAAAACGCACAGCTCCAGAACTTTTTCTAAAATTTCCCGACAAAAATTCTCCTCCTTTTCCCTCCCGGAGACTCCCAAGATTCTCTCATTCTCATTCCATCGGTGCCACCGCGGTTTTCTGAGTAATGATCCAACTACTTCAAGAAACGGTTCTTCTTTGAGGGAAAAGCGATGGTGAAAAAAAATCTCACTCATCTTTTTCTTTTAAGACGAGTAACTCAGTGAAAAAAGGAGAGAACGCCGTGGAAACTTTTCGAGGCGACTGAAAAAAAAAATCCTAGAAACGTGCGAGATGCGCTCGAGCAGAATGAGAATATGAACAGGGGAGTGTAAAAAAACGAAGGAGATGAGAGTCGCAGTGTCACTAGAAATGAGCGCGAGGGAAATGAAAAAAAAAAACTGGGGCGAGTGAAAAACAAGGAGACGACAGCAACTGCGGCAAACTCGAATAACCGCCTAATGTTGCGGAAAGCACACATTTGGGTAAGCACTGGTGTGTCAAAAAATATCCAAAGACTCTTCATGGAGTGTTATGGGTTATGCTACTTACGTAGTGCCCCTCGAGGGAGATTTTTTCTCGAGTGTATACAATGGCAAAGTGTGTACCAATCCCATGAGAAGTAGGAGCGATAACATTTCTCGGGGATGGTACTCAGGTACATCCAAGTGTTGGGTCTCGGGAGAATATTACGCCACCTTGGGAGAATAAATAAAATGCGTGGGATGTATGAAATAGGCGTTGAGGAGGGGGTGGACGTGACAACGGTAAAATCCTTGGCTAAAATCCACTGTAACCGCATTTCTAACCGCAAATTTATACACCGAGGACCGTGCAAAAAAGTTGGAGAAAAATTACCAAACAAGTCAAGTAATTGCGGAGCGGAATCCCTTTCTGGGGGTTTTCACGCTGTATGCGGGCAAAAAGTGTGAGGTGAATACGCGGAGAGAAATTTTTAATGAAAATTATCCTACCGTTCTATAAAAGTGTATCATGAGTCATCGCTTCCTCATTTTTAGGTCGAAATTTAGTAAAAATTAATGTGATGATCAAATTTTAGTCTACGTCAGAGAAATTTTATCCTGACGCGTAATAAATTTTACACTTTCAGTCCAATAATTTTTATGTAGATAACGACTACAACTAATAATTGTAATTTTTATTTTTATCAGGATAAAATTTCTCCAACGTGGAATGAAATTTTAGTAGCGAAGTGGTCGTACGGTTCAAGTCAATTTAGTCTTTAGTTGAGTTTTCTATAAATATTTCCTAATTTAAGGGAGATAGCGAAATTTTCATAATAACCTTTTTTATAGAGCGAATTAAATGCTACTAAAAAGGTTACGAGAAAAATTTTGCTATTTCCATTATATTTCAAGATATTCATTGAAAACTGGCCAATAGCCAAAATCCACTTAAACCGTTTGGCCACTTTGCTAATGATTTGATCATCATATATTAATTTTTACTAAGTTTCAGGATAGAAATGAGGAAACGATGACTCGTGATACACTTTTATAGAACGGTAGGATATTTTTTATCCAAAATTTCTCTCCGTGTAGTGAATCTCTGTACGCCGATACGGGAACATTTGCAGTGGGAGAAAAAATTTGTTCTGCCGGAAAATTATATGTTCAACTGGAGAGATCTTTCGTCGGGTTGAATCGATTTACTTGTGGACAACAAAAAATTCCACCAAAACATATGATAATTTTCGTGGGAAATAATTGTTCTCGTGAGACATTTATGGGGAAGACCTGGGCAAAATGAGACAGCTGTCAAATTTGAGATTTTAGAGAAATGATTGATTGTTCTACAGTTACTAATAAAATACTCCATTGAAGTAGTATAAAGATATCTCAGATATCAAAGATTACAATCTGAAAAAATTCTAAGCGGAAGTTAATACGAATAGAAGTATTTTAGTTAAGTTAGCGCTCGATTCTTATTCTAATATTATTGATAATAATTGATTAATGAATACCGAAAGAACACAGAGTCTTATGAAAAAATCAGTTATTTAAATTTAGAAAAAGATTAAAATCTAGAAAAAATTTGAAAAATTAGAGAAAAATAAATAAAAATTCTGTGCCTAATATGAAAATTAGCGTGAGGTAATACGGGAGAGACTTAATTATTCCACTCGATCACCTTTCGTACAGTAAAATAATTTTTATCCACTTTTTATCACCGCGTAAAAAAAGTCAGGAAGTGCATGAGTTTAAAAATGAGAAAACGGCAAGTGTCCATGTGTATTTACTCCTGTCCACAATTCCCGGACTGTATTTTTCTCAGTCTCTATTTTTGATTGAAAATAGTGGCGGGTGTGGGAACAATTTATTCTTTTGTAGCATGTGTTTTCTGCGGTATGACTCAACGAAGATTTGCGGTGTACGCGTGATCCAACGAGCGCTAGGGGAGTTTGCAGAATGACAATGTTTTTTTTTATTTGACGGACAAATTGATTCTTTGAAAGGCTCGTGTGGGAGTATTATCTGATCCTCTGGGTTCAGCTCAATTTATTTTTTCTGCAGCATAAAAAAGTGTAATTATGCGATGTAATGGTCGGGTAGACACATAAGATAAGAATCTCATGTGTTTGATAGCCCTGACAATAATTATTTTTATAATTTTCAAACGAAAGACACCTCGAAAGCACGTCTTAATGTCTCAATTTCACAACATTAAAAACGGCTTAAATTTCAGAACACAAACGTTTGTGTTCTCTTTTTTTATTAATTTTCTTTTTTTTGGCTCATCACAAAAAACTTTGATATTAAAAATAATAACGCATCACCCCGCGAATTCACTCGTCCCTTCTCCGCCCGTGACTGCCCCAGGAACGTCTGTAACCGAGCCAATTACCCTCGGTGTCAAGATACCGCTGTGAACGTACGTCTTACGACGCCCGCCTCCGAATTATTGGCCAAGTTTTTCAATTATCCCCCGAAAATCTCGGTTATATCCCCAACACTCCCACTTTATCGAATTTGGACATCTGCCGGCGACTCGTGTACTCTCAACTCGTTCATTGAATATCACCCGAGGATTATTACTCCAGTATAAAAGAAAACGCTAATTGATACTCACCCCCGTCTTTATCTCGCGCTCCCCAAGATTCCCCTCTCTATTCTTCTCCACCGGGAATTTAATTTTAACCCTTGAAATTGTCAATTTCCGCCGCCTCATTTCAGCTACACACACACGTGGCGACACTACAGACGTCCCCCGGCAAATAATACCACTGAAATTGTCCCCAGTAAATCTTGGCAAATGTGACCGATATAAAAGGCGTTCTCCCTTCGGATTTAAAGACATATCGGGAGAACTCGATGTGTGCCATGTACAGATAGCTCCTCGAGGTGAATATAATGATCGTATAGGTTATGTTAGGGATTTTTGGCTCACATCGTTCCGTCGCTTCTCACACGAAATTCGAAGGGGTCCTGAAGTACATTCGTCTTCTCACCGATTTCTCCAACTTCCTTTTTCCCGTCTTTATCTACATGGATTTCCTTTTCTCACTACTGATGGAATACGTGCGTTGACTTTACAAATAATGTTTTCCTAAACGGAATGTTTTTTTTCTTTTCGGTTCAGAATGTTTGCGTTTATTTAGAGCCTCTCCCATCAGCCCGGTCCCGTAAACTATTCGAGAATAATGCGAGAATATCATTTGATGTAATGAATTATAACGAATTTCGTGAGTCTGACATAGTAATTTTACTATATTATGCAAATTGTAATATGCGAGTATTTCGCGGGGTTAAGCATGTTTAGCCAAAACCCACGTGATTCACCATAATTTTGATTTTGTCTCATATGCCAGGTTCACATTTGAGCCACACGTTGGTAATAATCTTAATCCTTCCATCGGGGCATCCAAGTGAGAAATTAATTTCTGAACATCACTTCTTGTAACATTACGGTTAGGGAAGAAATGTGGCCGTGTGAACTTTGGTCGAGATGTTGCATGGGTTAGACACTCAAGATATTGAAAAAAAACCACAAGCCATTTACTTTAAGCTATGGAGAATCTATCGCCGGCGAGAACAACTAGAGAACCGGGCCATATAGGCGTGATATCTTCGATTGATTTTCGAATTCCTCTAAAAAAAATTTGACCGCCATTACGAGTCGAGCAACATGACAACACCGCACAACAGCTGATCGAGGTCGGTTAAGTAGGTGACGATAATTCAGTGCTGGGAGCATATGGAAACGTATAACACACAGAAACATTCATCTCACTGTTACCACCCCACTACTAGCCGAAGCGTGCGATGTCCGATCAAAAATCGACTGTTACCACTGCAGTCACAAGTCCTCCATTATTTATGAACATTTTCTTCAATTATTATTTTTGAGGCCAGAAAAGTACGTCATAACACTTCTGATTTGATGAGAAAAATAATTTGTAACGTGAATGATTTATTTAGGCAATTTTATTTTCCTTTTAAACTGAGTCTTCCACTTGATAGTTTAAACATCCTCAACTAAATAGCAAAACTACAGTAGACTCTCGTTTCAGCCGCTCCCGTTATAGTCGCATTTAATAAACCCAACTGATTGCACAGTGTGACATAAGTGCGATGAGAGCGAGCACATCTTACTTTATGTCGAGGTTAAAGTCAAAAGTGCGACGTTCAGAGAGGGGCGGGGTTGGGGCGCAAGACAGAGTTCAGGGGGGGGGCCAGCCCCCCGGCGGGGGGGCTTGGGGGGGCTAAGCCCCTCTGAGGAAAAACCAAATCATCACTGAATGAAAAAAAATCATTTTTCAAGCCCCATAATCACTCCCAAACTCTATAATCAATTTTATTTGAATGAAAAACAACTATTTTCCACAATTCATTGATAATTTTGTATTGAAGACGCTACCTACCGCATCGCGTCATTGCTTAATGCATAAGCTCACAATGAGCACCTTATTACCCGCAAAACAAAGCAGTAGGGGAGGATGGGGCAAAACGGTCCCCCTTCAATCGTCAATATTTTCCGATTCAATAATCCGATTGGGATGAGTTAGAGCTCGTTTTGAAGAATGAAAAATTATCTTCAAAATGAAGTTGAAACTGGGAATTTTCACAATGTCATTCACAAGTTATTGACAATTGAAGGGGGGCCGTTTTGCCCCACCCTCCCCTAAGTCGCCCTTTTGTAGCCATGACATAAAAAAAAGTCGTAAGTAACCCGAGTGCCCTCAACCGTTAGTTCAGAAGTATCACCCCGTCCGTTGAAGCCACTGTTAACCACGCTGATGAGATTTACCGACGCATACCTCATGATACAACTCTCATTCGGATTTCAACGCGTTTGAAAATTGATTTTCACAGGTATCTCTCTCCCTCCCGCTACCCCCCCCCCCCCCCCCCCCCCCCCCCCCCCCCCCCCCCCCCCCCCCCNCCCCACTCCATTGAAACAGCAACGAGTCGCGCAACACTAGTTGTACCGAGGCCGGAGCCGGTTCCTGCAAAAGCATCCCATCCCCGGGCTCACCGATTTGTTATCGTAACGCCGGTTGATGGTGTTTGCCTAACAAATCCCAGACGCAGACTCTGGTGGTGCGCCTGGTGTGCGAGATCTCACCCCCTCTCCCCAGTATCTCTTTTCACCGTTGCCGGAGAGTACAGGACTGGTGTGGGGGCACCTCTGTACTGGTTACCTCCTCGACCTCGTTTCTTTTTACCCCCATCCACTCAAAAACATCGTACGTTTCTGGCCGAACAGGATTAAGCGCTCGAAAAAAAAAGAAATAAACAGGGATTTTTTTTTCGCTCGAGTTCTTATTTATTTATCTGCATTCTCTATTGAGGATTCAGACCCCGGGGGAGCGGCAATTGAACCAGCGGCTTTCATTTGCCCTGATAAAAAGGAAACTTTGTGATGAAAAATTCAGTTATTCAGAGTAGGTCAAGTACTTGACGGCGCAGTTAATTGAACTTTAGGAAAACGTAGAGTCAGGAATTTATCACTTTTGCGAGTCGTGAGGGAGACGTTTTAGACGAGAATCACAGGCTGAAAGTGGGCCATGGTAATGTCGGACGAGAGAGGCGAGCTGAGACTGCCACGGGCCAGTCTAAATCCTTCCGGTGAGGCAACCTATATCTCTGCGCGCGATAAATCACCGTAAGATTCCGGAAATTTACGCGCGACCCGAATCCAGCCACGACTATCACTTGGGGGGGGGGGGNGGGGGGGGGGGGGGGGGGGAGGGGGGGAAGTGGTGGTTAAAAGGTTGGTAGAACGCACCAAAGTTTTACCGGGGAAAAGACGAAGGGGAACGAAGGTTGAGGGTAAAGCGGTCGTCTGCATTGGGGATCGTAATTCAGGGACGAATGGTATCGGGTGAGGAGGAATGGCTGTCTCACATTGTGGGCATTGATCAAGGAAAAATGTTATCTTGGAGGGGAGTGGAAGCTTCCGAATTTACAATCTCGGATTGAGGTTGAATATCGCTGACGCGGTTGTTTTGCGATTATGGGTTGGTTCAGGGGCCTCGATGTTCTTTTTGCTTCGGAGTGGAAGCTTTTGGAGAAAAACTAGCCATTTTCAAAGAATCATAACTCCCTCAATTATCAATATTTTTCAATTTTTCACAGGTTTTGTTTAATCGCCATCGGTAAGTGAATTGTGAGTTCCGTAATTTTTAGTGAAGATTTCTCTCCGTGGACACAAACGTCTTAATTCAGACACTAGTCTCTCCACTGCAACTAGAAAGCGAATGAAAACTTCCTTGAATTCAATACTATTGATCCCTCGTGCTCCATCTGACAGCTCAAAAATAACGGAATAGAGTAATATCCAATGTAATACCCTCCGTGTGGCGTTTCGATGCACAACTCGGAAGTAACGTTGAAACCCGGCGAATCCATTGCACAACGCCAATAACCATTGACAGCATGTATAGCTAAAACTTCTCACCTCGATGTGGATAAAGCCGGTGGCAACATGCACGCGTCACCCTTTTTCTTCATAAAAAAATATAAAACGTCCAGAAGGAGTCAGAGGTTACGTGTTTCTTCCCTCCTCCGTTCGGCTTTCTCACCACCCCTTGTAACTTCTGCCGTAGGGCGAGTGGGTTTGTGCACAGCTCGTATACTGTTACTTCAAACTTTTGGTTCTTTGTCACTCAGGGTGCACCGAACCCGATGTTGTAAGTTGACACGTCCACGTGTCGTTATACTACCAGGTACACAAAACATTTTACACGCGATTTCATCGTTGAAATTTCAGCTTATTTTTGAATTTATTAGCTGGGGAATTTGAAATTTTCTGTGAACTATGCGGTGCATCAAAATGCGAGGAATAACCTGGAAAATTCGCTTTATTTTTCGTTGGAAGTGGCGGGTGAAGGTTTATTAGAATTTTCCAGCAGTGAATGTTTGAAAATTGAAGACGAAATCGCAACAATTCGGAGGTTTACGGGAATTTTTACAATATGAGAATTTTCGTTGTTCATTGAATGCGATAATTTAATGCAATAATAACATAAACAGTAATTATTTAATAATCATTTAGTGAGTCTGTTTGTGAGAATCCCTTCGGCGCGAATCCTGAAGCCTCTTCCATTCTCCCCAAAAATAGCCACAAAAAAAATCACAGCATCCAGAATTTTCCATTTTACACGGAAAAAAAAATCTGTGCATGACACTTGTACAGTCCCGCACTCTTCTCCAACTGGAAAGGGGTGGATTGATGCGAGACAAGTGCCAATCGGTGTTGGTTGGGTGACGTTATCGAAAGACATCGATATTCAAACCCCTCTAGGCTCGGCTTCACTCGAATTTCCTGCCATGTGCGTGTTACGCTATGGGTCTGTACATGGTTGCTTTGTTGAGTGTTTTCGCGCTCTGCGCTAACTTACTCGACAGGAGTGGGAGAGAGACGACGGGGGAGAGTGAGAGAGAGAGAGAGAGAGAGAGAGAGAGAGAGAGAGAGAGAGAGAGAGAAAGAGAGGGAGAATGGAAATTTCGTATGGAGCTTGTACACTCGGTTTCTAGCATCAAACCCCATCAACTTGCCTGTGTCTACGGGCTACATGCTTGGGGTGTCTGAAGCAGCCCCTCAAAATCCTCTGCCCACACCCCTCGGCAGTACATACTCGTAACCCTTCGTCGTCACCTCCGTGTCACACCTCGTCATAAATCTGCTTCGTTAACAATCTGATCTCTTCTATCAGTGGCACAGCTCCCGGTTAAGATGTGTCATGTTACAATGACAACAGTCTGGGAACATCGGTTTCATGGCGATATCAGGTTCTCTATTCATGGAGATTTCCAGGGGAACAATGCTCTCGTCGGATGTACACCGGGTTTTTTTAGTTTAGTCATTGGGTGATAATTCTATTCAGAATTACGTAAATTGATCTAGCTTCTTGTGAGTGGGGATTGTGAAGGTGGAGGATACGCTTTTATGACGTTTTTTATGACGGCTATCGCAGAAGGAATCGAAGTTATTCTGACGTAAAATGTGATAACACAGGGAGAGAATATAAAATTTTAATTAAATTATAGGAAAAACTTTGAAATTTTGGTTATTTAACTGAACGTTTGTGATGAGAAATTAATTTTTTATCATTGCACGTGGCAATTTTTAACGCACGACACAGTGTAAAATGCACGGACGAAAAAATGATTTTCAAAAGTGTAAAAAAGTGGTAAACGACAAGAAATTTTTACATTGTTAAATTGTTTTTTGGAATTCTATAATTCTAAAAAAGTCAATCCTTCCTCTTTCCTCGTATTTTTCAAAATGAATATACGTGAAGCAAAATTATTGGTAATAATTTTCAAGGATGATAAAGAAGATTAAATACACTGAGAGAAAAATTATTGCATTTGAGAACAATATTTGCATTTGAAAGGTGTGGATTTTCTTGTAGTCAGTAAATTTATAATACTCGGCAAAAGTAATTTTTTTTCTCAGTGTATGGTTTTTCACTTCGGTTATTCACAAAATGCCCCCCTCCCTCGTCCTCTTTTGCGAATATTCCTTTTGAAAAGGAATGAGAATATATTTTTTAACCGACAAGTAAACCTTTTTGTTTATTCCCCTAAATTTTACTCGTGTCAATTGGAAATTGAACTTTTCTGCTACCATTTTTTACTACGACGACTCTCAATTTTGAGTCTGGTCAATAGTCATTTTTCCAACGGACTCCTTCGTGTTTTAATTTTGCCAGCCGCATTTTTTCATCCAGCGCGACGTAGTTTGTCAGTTGTTCTAAAAAATAATTGATGATTTTAATGGTTCAATTGACTATGAATTAAATAATTGACAATAAGGAATTGCCAATTGATTATCAATTAATAAAATAATTTGCAATTTGAATATTTAATTGAAGATTAATTCAACAATTAAAGAATTGTTCAGTGATAATAATAATTTACTCATCCAAAATTTAACTTTATTCAAAATTTCTGATTATGCCGATGTCTGATCGCAAAATTCCCACGTTAAATAGTAAATTTTCGAGTGTCGCGGGTCCTGCATTCTATCTCTCACATTAAGAATCACTTTGTTCCCACAGTAAAAAATGATTTGATATTCTTCCCGCGTCCATGAGTTTATGAGTTTCCAACAAAATTTCAAATAAAGAGTGCCATTCGAAATTTCATCACTCCCCTTATACTAGTCCTCGGCGATCCCTCCGGTTTTTGGTTACCGTTATGCTGGGGTGTAGCCCGAATTGAGTAATACCCAGGGATTACCCTAGGCCTCAGTCTGCCGTCTCCCGTTACCATGGCAGAAGATCAGTGTGCACGTGGTGCTTGGAGATTAGATCGAGTTAGTTCGCACCTCAATTCACAGTCTTTTCCGCTCTCCATAATTTTTTTATTCGATTTACCTCTTGCGTCTCGTCGACGGCAGAGATGATATTCTTATCATCTTTTCACGCTTCGACTTCATTCAATTTCTTGTACGGGAAACTCAGCTCAACATTATAGAGAATTATCTTGACTTCACTCATGAGTGAGTGAAATGTAAATTTAACAATGTGTGCGGCTACTGGAGCAGAATGGGTCGGAATCGAGACTGAAATCGATATCAAATACGAGTTTTTTCATTTTAATTTTTTTCGTTTTTCTCGGGAATGTTCATTCGCTCGAAAAATAGAATGTGAGGAGAAACTTGAGATATTTAACATCCTCACTCAGTCGTGAACCAATAATCATAATTCCGTACCCAATTTCTACTTTTCTTCAGCTCAGCGTGTTTCACAATTACTGGAGTTTTATGAGCTCAATCCTCGGGCGGACTTCCGGTAAGTTGTGATTGCCCAAGTTTCTGGTTTACGAGTACGTTCTGCACTCGGGCTATTCGAAGGTGGCTTTACCCTCTCGACTGCAGCTCGACGTACGAATGCCTCTAGAGCATATTACTCTCAACACGCCAGGATGTTACGAATAATTTGTTCTGTCTCAGTGTCCCAGTAGGTGTTGCATCTAGTACATCTACGATTAAATGCATAAATAAACGGTACGTCTGCGAAGTTAAGGTAATTTGCATTCAGAATGGGGTGTAACTCGTTTGGTGATGCATCGGGTTCATTATAATTTGGGGATTGGGTGATTTTTCAACCGGCGATTGTGGAGGCATTACCTGTGACGTGTACTCCGAAAAACATTTGCCAATATGTCGACCATATTTACTTAAGGTATTTGCGACGGGGCGGGCATGCAGGAGGTGAAACGGAAAGGAATCTATTTTTCTCTTGCTGAACAAAAAAAAGATATTTTTATCACAAATTTTCAATCTATCTCCACCTTTTGTCTTCGAAATATGTTTTTAATAACTTTTTTATTTTTCTTCCCACATATTTCAAGCCTTTTGTTATTTTTCTAGCTTGTCTTTTGGATAGTTGGGAAATAATTAATATGGATAGAAAAAGTGGCAGCTCTGTTTCACTCAGCTGTTATGTTTCCTTCAATAGCGAAATGATCATCACAATTCCATTCGTATTTGCCGCCCTTACGCTTATATTTTTGGGTAAACCAACGAATTTCTGGAGTAAGCAAACTTTTGGCTAGAAAAAATTCAAATTAGTAGCGAAGTGGTAAAACGGTACAAGTCGGTTTTGACTATTGGCCAGTTTTCAATGAATATCTCGGAATCTAAGGAAGATAGCTAAATTCTTGTAATAACCTTTTGTGTAGAGACGATTAAGAGCTACAATAAATCTAATTACGAAAATTTCGCTATTTCTCTTAGATTCGGAAATATTCTTCAAAAACTCAGCTGGGAGATGAGACGACTTGAACCGTTTTACCACTTCGCTACCGAAATACTCTCATTATTGCGACAAATAAAAGGAACTTCAATTCTAGAGACATTCGATTTCTCTCAATGAAATGTATCTCAAGAAGAGATAACTGGTATTCACTATGAAATCATGTTTATTTGAAAATTAACAACCAAATGATAATTGGTTCAACTAAAATTCTCTCGTTTCTTCTGCGCTCTTGCGGCATCACCAGTTCAGACATCCCGAAGTCGTTCGTTAAAACACATTTTTACGTGCAAAGTCTCGAATTAAGACGTCGTCACTAGTTTCAACACTCGAGTGTGAACCATCAGGAGCAGAAACCATCAAGGACAGCGAATTGAAGCGAAAGAGGGAGAAAAAATCGATCATTCGCATCAGCGTCGGTGGATTCAAGAAGTGCCTTAATACCGGATATTAATACCTCTGATGCCAGTCGGTTCTTTTTTCTCATTCTCTTCATGGAAAATGAATGCCCCGAGAGCTAACCTCTTTGATGTGTAAAAAGTGCTCTCGTGTTTTACGCTCAAAGTGAGCCAGAATGAGGTGAGTCGATAGCTTGCGCCACGAGAATTCACCGTCGATCTTAGGACTATAGTCGAGTAGGTGAAAAGGAGGGGTGAGAGGGGGAGGGGGAAGGGGCGAGCTGGCTAGGCGTCCTGGGTCAGTCTGGAATTATTTAGCGGTGGGATAAACCACAGAGCTCCTGACCCAAGGAGGGAAAACCCGGGGTTAATGGCTTCGATTCCCACCGGTGAAAATGGTGTACTCCCCCCTGATGTACGCTGGTGTGCATGTGCATCAGTAAGATTGCGTCTCCCTCTAATATCTGTTGGATGGATTTTAATGTCCCGTGCTTTGGGGATTAATTGAAAATGCAGGGTAACGACCGCTCGAGTAATTAATATTTTTTATTGGCGCTTTTTAGTTTGGGGGCGGAGGAGATGATCGAATTGGTGTGAGTGGAGAAGGGCTAGGGCAGCGTGATGATAATGATGAATTATTTGGAAAAATGAGGACTGTGTTGAAGAAAATTTGAGATTTCAGGGAAAGTTGATTGGTAAAAATTATGGAAAGTTCGGCAACTTATTTGATTTTCTAATCAAAACGTAACAATTCGGCACCAAATTACGCGAAATTCTCCATTAATGCACATTTTAACAATATATTCACTTGAATTTTCCAAATTTCTATTAATTTTCATGGAATAACTGCGCTACAATTTACCGTTATCGACTTGTCTGTGAAATTTCGAATTTTCAATCACAGAATTCCTTGACATTTCAGTAGAACGAGAATGTGATGGAAATTTTTAAGAAGTATAACGGAATTTTCAGTCAAAATATAAAAAAATGTAGTATTAGAAAAAATTCAAACTTCACTAAGAGCTGACTAGTAATTCTCAGGAGAATAATATTGAATTCGCTTTATGGCTAAAAAATCATGAAATTTCACATCTTTCCAAAAATTCAATGAACTTCCAAAGTCTCGAGCAGCCGGAATACGACAATTCTTGAACTTATACATAAATGTTCGATCAAAACATAAATATTCAGGACCAAATTCTGCTGAATTGATGATTAATCAAAAATTCAAGAAGATATTCACCTGAATTTCCTTGATTTCTATTAGTTTGCCCGTAATAATTGTCGTAAAATTTACAGCTTCCATTGACTGCCCCAAAAAAATCTATACTTTCTGTATCTCCATGAAGTCTGCACGAAAAATTGTCCATTCGACGCAAATAATTTCATTCACCTCAAATCAAATATTTTATCCCAACCTAAATAAACATCATCATTCCGCGGTCTCACCGATAATTCCGGATATAGAAGGACTGACTCTCCATTATTCAAGGGAAACAATTTCGCCCGTATCTGATCGAGCCGAAAATAAAACCGCCTCCCCGAAAAAAAGTTGCAGCCCCAAATTAAAGGATAAAAAAGAAAATAGTGTGAAAGCCCAATCGCGAGGATGAATGAAAGAATTTTTTGACTGAGCGAGCATCCGCTGTGCCATCCGGAAGAATAGGATTTCCTCTGGATATTCACCTCCCCCCCCCTTTTCCGGATTCAACTGATTGAATCCTTTCGCTGGTTTTACGTGTGAAAATGAGATCTGACTTTTCTAACACACCAGTTGTGCAACTATCCCCGTTCTTAGTACACTCTCACCCACTTTATACCGAACTCGCCTTATAGGTGTGCAGCAAAAGTATTATGTCACTGGCTAAATTGAATTCTTGCGCCAGGCACTGCTTCCCCCGGAAATAATATTATGTTTTATATCCCTGACACCCTATCCACACCGTGCGCGCTCTTCCCCTCCACTCTCTCGCCCCCTCCCCCATATCTCCTTCCCCGCCGCTCGGCGCTGGGCTATTGGAATCCTTTAATGGGAATTTTTCACATTTTCCGCCAGTGCCCGCGAATAAGACCACCTGGAAGGGGATTCATTGGCACAGCACTCGTGCTTATCCGTCCTAACGTATTTTTCTTTTTCCAAGTTTTTTTATTCCGCTGAATCTTTCACTCTCATGATGAAAATTTACATAACAGTTTTTTGGGGCTTTCGCGCGTTATCGAAAGCCGGTAGCTGTGCAAATATTTTTTTGTGAGAGGGCATTCACTCAAATGAAGGTTAACTCTGTATTAGAGTTGGGAAACTGTTTGAGTTGAGTGGGATAATTTATTTATTTTCCAGCGGAATGATTTCGGTTTTAATTACATGGTGATTGTCAATATTAGCTGAAAGAGATCGTGAGGGGGGAGTCGTTAAAATCGAGTGAATTATCATTGTTATTAATTATAATTCATGATTATTGAGCTCTTAATGAATGGGAACCTGGCATTTATTAAAAATTGAATGAAGTCGATGACATTATTTATTTGTCAGTAATGAATTATTGCAAGAATTAAAAATATTGTTGTGAATTTAAATGATGTGCTATTTCTCTATATTATAAAAATTAAGGGTCACAAGAATTTGACCCTTGTAAGGGTTACGAGGATCAAAATAATGGTCACGAGAGTCAGAATAGAGGTCATCAAAATGAGGATCATGAGAGGCAGAATAAGGGGCACGAGGGCCTGTAAGGGTCGCAGTGGTCAGAATAAGGGTCACGAGGATCAGATTAAGGGTTACAAGGGTCAAATTAAGGATCACAAGGGTTACAAGGGTCATAGTAAGGATCATGAGGGTTAAAATGGGGGTCACGAGGGTCAGATTAAGGGCCACAAGGGTCAATAAGGATTGTTGGTAATTGTCAATATTATTCAACAGACATGTAATGAGAGAGGGCTTGTTAAAATAGAGTGAATTATAATTATTATGAATTCTGATTATTTACTTTTTAATGAATGAAAAGTTGGCATTCATTTAATCGTAAATGGACTCGACGATATACTTTTCTTTTTCAATAATGAATCATTGCGATTATTACAAATATTATTACGAATTTAAATGACACTGTGATGTTGTATATTATTCGTAAAGCTAGATAAAATCCACCGTAATGTTCCCCAAAAATTGAATTGTATTCATTCAACGGAGTCATTCATTTCCACCGGAATTATTTCCAGCGCAGATGGGATTTCACGATGAATATTTTCAAAAGTGTCAAAAATTACGTTCTCGTTGGAGATAAAATTTCAATGAATATCACATATCATGATCAGATGAAATGCACAATTCGTGGTGGTTCCCATCGGGCAAAAAAAAGTTCCACCTGCATGCAGCAGCGTATCCCCATATCCGTCCCCTCATTTTAATCACTGTCCTGCCAGTAGCGCTGGTAACTATATCCAACTTGCCCCCGATACATCCATCCTCGCCCCATCCTACGTGTGTACATACAGACAACATTTGCATGAGACAAGCGTAGATATGTGCGGTTGAGCGGTTGTATTTCGTCTGCAGATTGAAATTTCAGTCGGCTAAAATTTTAATTGCCACTGGTAGATACACGGGATTCGGAAAAAAATGCGTCTCGGTGGATGCTTCTGTTTTTTCCAATTTGGTAATGCCAAAATTTGTTGAACAACAATGAATTGATAGTGTTCGTGTTGTTCGTTCATTTTTGAAAATTGAAAGCTGAAATTAATGAATTATTAATTTCACATAATTGAAACATTTCCATTGAGAAAAATATGAGTTCATTAATTTCCAACAAAAATATTGCTGAAATAAACAGGAAAATTTCAGGTGAACAGGCGTTTTATAAAAAATTTTCGACAATTATTCAGCGGCTGCAAGGGCTCAAGATTTGACAAAATGAAATAATGTTGGGGCCAGTTGATTTATTTAAATTAACAAAATTATTCGACACTTATTGAAGAATAAATATGTAATAAATTAATTTCACAATTTAAGCAAGTTTACAAGTTTACAACTTGAAAATTGAATTTTGAATTTTGCAATTTAAGTGAGAGCGATCAAGGTTTTCTGTTCAAAAGATACCTAAAGAGTCAATCGAGCCTTGACGTTGGAGTACACTCAGAGAAAAACGACAAAGTTGTCAAACAAGTCTTACTTGTGCCAAGAAAATAGCTTTTTGAAAATTATCAAAATGGATTTATTGTGCCAAACATGCAGAGAGTGCGCCGGAATGAAAAATTTTTGTCGCAAAAATAGATTTAGCAGTTAAAAAACAATTGTATTGTATTTCTATCACTACTCCTTCGTTATTCGATACTTCCATACGTATTTTGCTCCCGAAAAATCTTTGGTTTATGCGAAACAAGGGATAGTAGTTGTTCGTTTCGGCTGTCTAATAATCACAGACAAGAAATGACCCCTTAAATGAAACAATAATAATGATACGATAGCAATCTTGTAACTTAGGGATAAAATATTTGTTGATAAATTTTCCTCTATGAGATATTTTCATCCTGAAAAGGCACCGTCTGGTGTGAATTATCCGCCTCTTGAGCCAAACATTTCGTGCCTATCGAAAGCAGAACAATTATTCATGTTTGAGACTTTCAAATTCGAACCAAACTAATTCTTTTTTGGCGATTTCCAACTAGCGATTTTGTTGGCCCAAACAACACTTGTTTGACAACGTGTTTGTTTTTCTCTCAGTGTAGGAATGATTTTCCTGCTGCGATACATTTGAAATTTGAATGAAGAAAAGGAAGTTTCTCACAAGTAAATGAGGTGACAGATCAGGGCGACTTTTCCGGTAAAATTATTAATTAAGACACAGTCCACCGAAAAAGCAAAAAAATGGGAAAAATCAATATCTCAGACGGGCATTATTTTCGTGGGGTGTGGCTATTCAGGGCATGATGACACTTTTATAGTCCATTAAGGATGAGGAGAAAAAAGTGGCAGCCTTTAATAAAGTTGATGTTTCATCCTCCTCTTCATAAATGAAGGTAGGAAAAAAAGAAGGAGAGAGGGATAAAAACACAAGGCCGCACTGATGAGGGAGATTATAAGATCCGAAATGAGATATCAAGTTTAATCATACCACCAGCTGTCGCTCGTAAAATTTCAACGATGATGCGCATCTCTGTGGCTCTCTAGTTTGACGTGAATTTGCAATATCTGCTCTTTCGTGCCTCCTCCCCCGTTATGTATTCCCTCCCCAATGTATTTAATAACCCGTAACCTTCCCCGTGGTTTCACACCGCACTCAATCTATTTTATCATCCAATCTGCACTCGGTTCGCATATTCAGTCAACTGGAAAAAGTGGAGGAAGGTGTACTCAGGGAAATGGGAAATATATTGAAAGGGATGTGTGGGGGCAACAACGCATGTTGACGCTTCAATTTTTCCGCGATTAGTGGCATTTCGAGGTGGAAATTTGTCGGGACTTCTCACGATAATAAATGTGGCTAATAAATGTGGTTCATTGTGAATAGAGATCATGAAATTGAAGCGGAAATATTATTTTGATGGCACTATTTCAATATTGCTGTCTAATTATTGTTCTCATAATATTATTATTGATAATAATATTGTTTTTTTGGGTTAGTTGGACTATTAAATTTTCATCCTCTTGGAGTTTTTTTTATAAAAAAAATAAAATAACGAGTTTATCTTCATCTACAGCAGGCCGTGAATCATCCTGTGTACCGATTGTGGTTTACGCTGTTAGAAAATTACTCTTGAAATGTCAAGTAAAAATCCTGAAATTTTTAACAACGAATAATTTACATGGAATTTCCACTGATCTTGTTATTGATAAATCAGTCAATTTTCTTGAATATTCAATCAATTTTGACTTCTCAGGTTTATATGACAATGAAAATTACTGAAAATGGTGAAAATTGAAGCAACTTTTCTTCTGAATTTTTAATCTCTTGAAAAATCAATTGAATGTAATGTTTAATTTTCGCGACAGCTATGAAAATGCAAATTGTCATTGGAAATTCAATGATCATTCATCATGAAAACCATAATTTTATTGAATTTTCAAGATGACTCCGGAATCCCATGAGCAATTTACTCTGAAATTGAATCCAAGTTTCGAATATTGAAAATTCAAATGTATCTGTTAGTTAAATTTCAAAAAATTTCTAACAGTGTATTCATCAGTTAACAAGCAAGCTCACGGAGGTAACTTACACTGTTGAAAATTTTCAGCTGAAATTTCAAGGAATTTCGTCATTGAAAATTCTGCATTCCGGGGAAAAACCAATGAGAACTGTAAATTTTAGGCGAATCATTCCCGAAAAATTAATGCAAAAGCGGAAAATTCCGATGAATATATTGTTGTATTTCCAATTACTTCAAACAATTTAAAATTTCAACAAATTGAAAAGTTCTCGTCCTCATGCTTCTGAAAATTTGAAAATTTCATCAAATTTTGAATAAAATCTGACATTTCCTAATTTACTTTCCGTTGAAGACGTTTAGCCAAAACCCACATTATTCAGCATAATTTTCCGATTGTCTCATATGTCAAGCGTAACGTTACATGTCCAAAAAAATGAGAGAGCATAAATTTGAAGCAAAAGATCCTCGATCAAGACCCCCCGAATGTTTAGGATGCATGCTTTACTGTCTGCCCTTAAGATATTAAAGATTACTAAAATTTTGAGTCAAAGACGTCTCAAAGAAGGAGACAAGTGTCTCAATTTTCGACACTAGTTTTCCAAGCGCCCTAAACTTTCCGCGAATTATAAATTACCAATTAAAAATAAACGCCACCAATCGTACAAAATGAATAATCCCGTGTCCTATCAGTCCTTCGAATTTACTTCCCATCAATGCAAATTCCTAAAATACGTTCCACCACTCGATTCAAAAACGAAAAGATAAACGAATCCGTTCTTAAAACCTCGGTTAAGACAGTTTTACCGCTGGCACGGGGGGTGAATTACGACTGCAGAGTGCGCGCGAGTCTTCCCATCGATTTACCATCACAGTCACGAACTTGTTTGCCATGATCTAAGAGCTAACGATTTTCCGTTCCCCCTCCCTCGCCCTTCCCCATCTCCTCTCAATCGATTCTCCCTTCCCGCGAGTAAAAAAAGTGTATTTCTGTATTTAGTATCGCTAGTTGGAAAATTGTGTAAAATTACCATAAAACTGTTGGTGAAGGGGGTATTATACGAAATGGGTTGAAGCGTCGGACGCTACCCAACGTTTGAATTACATTCAAATGTATTCTGTGGTGTAACTCTCTTCTTCTATTTGTTGCCCGTTCTCCCCCGCGCTTTCTTTCTTTAGGTTGCTTCTCCAGTTTTACGAGTTCATCTGCAATGTCCGGAGTTTCGCCCTGCGGTAAAAAAGAAATGTATACATGGGTGAGATGAGAGAGGGACTGCAGCACTATTTACTGCTGGAAATTGGAGGGACACGACACCGTTATGACGAATATCATAAAAATTCTTCTTCCGGGAAAATTTACACCGTAATATTCGAACAATAGTTTTTACAGTGTATTGGATCACGCGAGTGTTCGGGGGATGGAGAGTAATCCGTATCTCACGTGTTTATGAAAATGGTTTTACCCTGTGTTCGATTTTTTCTATTTGCACACGGAAAACAATTTCACGGGGGTAAGTGCATTTAGAAAAGCCAAGTGATGTTTTCTCACGAATGTTATTTCCGGGGGGATTCGCGTGTCAATGTGCATTGGGATATATAGGATTGGGAATCATCGAGCCGTTGACTCTACTTCGGTGCATTCTGCGGTTGGAGTGAGGAGTGCAGTCCGGGAATGGTCAGACTGATAGTGCGGGATACGAGCATTCAACAGGAAGATAACTGTATCGGTTGATGAATATTTATGCACTGAATTTATTTACCTGGATTTGAAAACTTGGCTCCGATTATTTTCCCAAAAATGCATCAATTACTCAAAATTAGAATTTAAATTGATCAAGTTATAAAAAAACTAAATTATTTATCAGGAGACTACGATTTTTAAAATTGACAAGAGAATATTTTCTTGCATCAAGCAAATCTTCTTTGTCAGAAGTAGATTTTTCTCTCAGTGTATGGCATGATAAAATAGAAGAGAACGGTGGAATGAGAACTAAAAAAAGAGAACTCATTCGGAAGTAAATTGCTGATTTATTAGCAACAATAACTATCTTTCTAGATTATAAAAATCCAAATGGACTTCTGGTGATGAAAATTTACACAAAATTAAGGGTCATGAGGGTCTCAAACAAGGGTGATGAGGGTCATAAGGGTCAAAATAAGGGTTATTAGAGTCAGAATAAGGGTCATGTGGGTCAGAGTAAGAGATTATTAGAGTCAGAATACGGATTATGAAAGTAATAATAAGGGCCATGAGTTAAGTGGGTTAAAATAAGGGTTAAAAGGGTCAAAATAAGGATCACAAGGGTTAAATTAAGGGTTATATGGGTCAGATTAAAGGTCACAAGATTAAAAGGCACAAGGGTCAGAACAAGGATCATGAGGGTCATATAGGGACCATATGGGGGTTGGGGAGCGGAGCTAGTATTCATTTATAAAAAAATGCAGTCGTCCACTTATTTATTTTTTTCGTCAATTTTCCAGCCGTGAATATCTTCATACAAGTAAAGACGCACTTCTCAAAAAAATCAAGAACGCTCTTGTTCTCAGTGCGCTGCACCACGTATAATTGAATTCAAACATTCATATCGGCAATTGTCGCCCTGAAATTTCAATTCACCAACGCGACCGATACAACCGGCTAAACCGACGGGTGTGGATGGATATACCGCAGAAACAACTGAATATTGATTTAACGCTGCATACGTATGTATAGACCGGCTGCACACGGATGGTCCTCATTCGCTCTCTCACATTTTCTCCACTCTTTCTCGTACCCCTCGCTGGCTCCTCATTCCCACCCTCCGCCCGTTGCCCATCTCCCTCTCGCTCTGCGTGCACGTAATTAGTAGATGCCTGGCGTTTTAATGGTACTATAATAACACGCAACATCAAATTATAGAAGGGGGTCGTAGACCCATTCGCGCGATTACGAGTTATCCCGTTGCAAAAAGTCATTTTCTCGCGTAACAGTAAAATCTAGGTACGGTGGGGTATCGTATCGCTGCTCGTGGGTTGAACTCTGAAAAAACCACTCGGAGAGAAAGATTTTTTTCTATTTTATATTACCAACAGAACGAAATAACAATGATAAAGAAGGATATTTGCACTATAGCGGGGGGAAAATTTAATTAAAAATTGTGAAAATTGGGAGGGGATTTACGTATGTGGTTTTCCGTGGAATTTTCTATTAGATGTGATGAGCTGTACTGGGGAATCACTGCACTGAAAATAATTTCAACGGGAATGAGCCTGCATTGAGAACACGATTTTTTTCATTTCTCACTATTAATTACAGGCCCGGGGAATTTATGAATTCTTCCAATCACGCAAATTGCTTTTGATTAACGAAAACATTATTTTTTTTATTTGGAAGGCCAGGGAATTTCATGATAAATGAAAAATGAGGCACTTTCCAAAACCAGAAATTCTTCATCGGAAAAGTTTATTTCTCAAAATGAGAAAATTCATTTTTAGGTTCTCGTCATGATAAGCCTCTTGGAATCGATGTCATGATCATATATTGTTGAATTTAGGGGAGGGTGGGGCAAAAGGGTCCCCCTTCAATTGTCAATAACTTGTGAATGACATTGTGAAAATTCCCAGTTTTAACTTCATTTTGAAGATAATTTTTCATTCTTCAAAACGAGCTCTAACTCATCCCAATCGGATTATTGAATCCGAAAATATTGACGATTGAAGGGGGGCCGTTTTGCCCCATTCTCCCCTAGATTTTTTAACCTATCAAGTGGACAACTCAGTTGAAAAGAAGAATAAAATTGACTAAATAAATTATTCATGTTACAAATTATATTTGTCATCAAACTGGAAGTGTTATGGCGTACTTTTCCGGTCTCAAAAACAACAATTAAAGAAAATGTTCGTCGGTAATGGAGGAATTGCGACTGCCGCGGTAACAGTCGAATTTTGATCGGGCAACATCGCACGCTTCGGCTAGTGGTGGGGTTGTAACAGTGAGATGAACGTTTGTGTGTGTTATACGTGTCCATATGCTTCCAGCACTGAATTATCGTCACCGACGCTATCGACCTCGATCAGCTGTTGTGCGGTGTTGTCACGTTGCTCGACACGTAATGGCGGTCTAATTTTTTTTAGAGGAATTCGAAAATCAATCGAAGATATCACGCCTATATGGCCCGGTCCCCTACTTATTCTCGCCAGCGATAGATTCTCCATAGTCTAAAGTAAATGGCTTGTGGTTTTTTTTCAATATCTTGAGTGTCTAACCCATGGAACATCTCGATCAAAGTTCACAAGGTCACGTTTCTTCCCTAAGCGTAATGTTACAAGAAGTGATTTTCAGAAATTAATTTCTCACTAGGATGCCCCGATGGAAGGATTAAGATTATTACTAACGTGTGGCTCAAATATGAACCTGGCATATGAGACAATATCAAAATTATGGTGAATAATGTAGGGTGTGACTAAACATCCTTAATTTTATTATGGTACTTTATGTGTATTCAATGTGATCCTGTAATTGGTTACGTGCTGTTGGGTCTTTATGAAATAAAAAAAATTGAAATGCAATAGTGAAATTAATTTTCTATTCCGTCAAGTCCTCAAACTAAAATTTTGGACTCACCCCATAAATCCATTTCCTCAATCATACGATCGCTCGGCGCACTATTTTTATATTAATATTGTTATGGCCCCGCGTGCTGTACAGTGATCCCTTCTCCCTGCATGAGCTGACTATGGAGATATCCTGAAAATTCGCAAATTTCGAATCTTGTCAACACTAATACCGAGTGAACGATTAAGCTTAAAAAGAGCGTAAAGTTGTGGAATAGGTTTTCACCATGCCAAGAGCGCCGAGTTGTACATTTGTTCTCATTTAAATCTCGTTATGCTTCGCAGTGCTTGGATAATACGATTTACTCGTATGGTACGCCGCGTGGGGTTTTCCGGAAAACGTCAGTAGATAATTGAAACGTGAGTTTCATTTCCCCGGTACTTCAGCTTTTTTTTTCGGGAAGTTGAGGTTTATACTGACAATAATCTCGTAATTATCGGATTTCGGGGGTAAGTCCTGGAGTGATTATGTTCTTCTCACTTATTGCGCGCTGATAACGAGTGTATCCTTGTGATGAAACACGTTTAGATGTCAATAATTCGTGATACATCATCGGAAAATTGACTATAAAATGATATTGTGGAATAATTCCTCGAATCTCGTACTGCTCTGGCAATGGATTTTCAATAGGAATATTACATTTCGCATTATTATAGTTTTTTCATCATGAAAGCCTTTGAAATTGTAGAGATGTGAAATAACCAGTGTCCATTGTCATCAAAGCACAGAGAGCGGATTATATTGGGATTTAATTCAGTTGAATTCAAAATATAGAGTACTTTTCGTGTGATAATATTTAATGTCACCAACAGACTAGTGAATATTTCTTCTGCGGTCAGCCAGTGTGAACATTGTCGCGGGGCCGGTGCTTTCACATCGCACCTTTCATAACTATCGCATTTTTATTATTTACCAGTTGATTCTCACTCGACGATTCAAGGAATATGATTTTGTGAATGTTCAGTCGGCGAGTTTCGCTAGTCTGACGACTACACTGAGAGACAAACACGTTGTCAAACGAGTCTTGTTTAGCCCAACAAAATCGCTAGTTGAAAATTGCCAAAAAATAATTAGTTTGGTTCGAATTTGAAAGTCTCAAACATGAATAATTGTTCTGCTTTCGACAGCAACGAAATATTTGGCTCAAGAGGCGGATAATTCACACCAGACGGTGCCTTTTCAGGATAAAAATATCCCATATAGAGGAAAATTTATCAACAAATATTTTATCCCTAAGTTACAAGATTGCTATCATGTCATTATTATTGTTTAATTTAAGAGTTCATTTCTTTCTGTGATTATTGGACAGCATATTTGGCAATAATTTTCGATGCATGATTTTGTAATTAATTATAAAGTGGAATCGATGAATAATCCCTTGAATATCGTAATGTTCAGGCGATGGATTTTCAGGAAGAATATTTAATTCCCTAGCAATAGAATTTTTTTGATGATAGAAATCCTTTGAAAATCGAGAATTGTAAAATATCTAATTTCCATTGCCATTGAAGCACAGAGAGCGGATTATACTGGGGTTTAATTCAGTTGAACTGAAAATACAAAGTGTTTTTCGTATGATAATATTTAATGTCATTAGTGTCATCATTGCGGTGATATTTCACAGCAATAGTTTGAATTGGTTATTCAAGAATTTAAAGTCAGTGAAATTAAATCACGGGAAAATTGCAGAAGAAAAATTGTTCAACCTGGTATTATTAAATTGTAATGATGAATAGTTTTAATCATTAAAGGGTCACAGGACTCGCCCCTTTCCCTTCCTTTCCATCTTCACCTCCGTGAAGTGTAATGCGTCATAAAATGGGGAATCCTAAAATGAGGGGGAGAGCCTCGCAAGTGTGACTCCACCCTGATTTATCATCGAGCCTGTTTTATCCCCTCTTCGGGGGAATTACCTGTTCGGTTAATGGCCCCTGTACAATAGGTAGACAAACCGCGACGGTTGCAAAAGTGCTTTTTAAATGGAATTTATGGCGGGCTAACCCGGAATCGCGAAGTTTGCCAGTAAACATGCCACCATGGGATTTTTATTCTCAATCTTCTGGATTTGTCACATACAGTACTCCGAATGTGTAAAAAATGTGTTTCAATATTGCAGTTTGATGATATTAATCACCTGGTATTTGCAATTTTTTTTGAACTTACAAATCAGTAGCGAAGCGGTAAACCGGGTTAAGTCGATTTTTACTATTGGCTAGTTTTTGACGAATATCTCGGAATCTAAAAGAGATAGAAAGATTTTTGTCATAACCTTTTTTGTAGAGCCAATAGAGCGTTATAAAAAAAGTCATGAGAAAAATTTTGCTATCTCTCTTAGATTCCGAGATATTCAGCAAAAACTGGCTAATAGTGAAAATCGACTTAACTCGGTTTACCGCTTCACTACTGAAATTATTCTTTGATTCGAGTATATAATATACTTGATTCAAGTATATTTTATACTCGACCGGGGCATGGGCGTTTCAATTCGAGGATGATTATTTCGTATCAGCCCGGGTGGTACCAAGTGCTCTCTAGTGTAATATAAGGGTCAGACACTGAGTGTGAGAATATAAGGGTCAAAAGTGGAGGTTAAAAACTGAGGGTCGGAATATTAGAGTCAAAACTGAGGGCCATAATATTACATAAAAAAGAGGGTCAGAATATTATGATCAAAAAATTAGGGTCAAAATATAAAAGTAAAAAAGTGGGTGTCAGGCAATGAGGGTCATATAAGGGCTAAAACCGGCGATCAAGCATAATATATGACTTATATTTAGACCCTCATTGGCTGACACCCACTTTTTTTACTTTTATATTCTGAACCTAATGTTTCGAGCTTAATATTGTGACCCTCATTTTTTAACCTCCACTTTTTGACCCTCGTCAGCCCTTAAGAGGGCTTGCTCCAACCCGGCCTGATACAAAAGAATCATTTTCGAATTGAAATACCCATCCCCCAATTCAGGTATATTTTTTTCCGCGTGGCTAATCCTGAGTAAACCCTGATTAATATGAAAATATGATTTTCTTAAAATAAGAAAACTCTGAGTGTGAAATGAATAAATTGTTTTCTTCAGTTTCACGAAACATTCATTCCAAATTGAACAAATGAACAAGTTTTTTCATTTTTAACAACGAAAGATTTTTGTTTGATTCAAAATAACTCCAACGTTGCAATAATGACATGAATATCTAACAATTTATGTATTGAATAATAAAATGGCACCTTAATCCCTCTAATAAATTAAAAAGATGGGAATCTCCGAGAACTCGTCAATCATAAAGAAATAATGACGCAGATATGACGAAAGAAAACAATAAATGAACCGCAAAATTAGTTCCCCAGCACGTAACAAAGTGCGGTCATCAGCCCAATGACCTGACAAGAATGAGATGAGAGGAACGAGGGAAAAAGGTGTAAGTGAAGCACATCCCGGAGGCGAGATGAAGGAAAAAGTCTACACCGTGGGAAGACAGTCTATGAAGGCTGAGGTACATTGGGAGGCGCGCACGTTCACAAAACGTGCCGGTTGTCCATCCATCAAGGTACTGGACAAGCTTCTGCCAGCGCTCCATCACCCTCACCCACTCGAGCTTAGATTATCCGTAACACAGTTCACCACTCACTCCGATGTAGTTCAGTGGACCTCCATCTTGTAATTCAGCGTTTCTAGTATTTCAGGTTTTCGTGGGGAGTCCTGAATATTTCTTCCACGTCGTTTGGTTGTGCCGTGACGTTTCAGGAAAAAATTCCCAGTTAACCAAGAAAATTAAAAACAAAACTGTTTCATTTCAAAACGGAATATTCAGCGTTATTTCATTAAAATTCATCAATTCTTCAAATCTATCATTTAAAGTGATCCATGGACAACAATTTTTATGGAACTCTTGCATTTGAGTCTTTCCCAAATTGAATACAAATTTTCATTTCATTCAGACGCTTTTTAGTGTCTGAAAAATGTCTACAAAAGGTGTGTGAAATTCAAAATTCGTTTTTGCTGTGAAGACAAATCGTGATATCCAAATGAATTGAACCAATTGAATTATCTTGACTCATCCAACCACTAATAATCTAAAAAATAATCTAAAATAATTTAAAAACTAATAAAAAGTTCACTAGAAACCAATTGATTTGTCAGAAAATCCTAGGTTTTTCTATTAAATTTCTTCGAGCGTAATTCTCACATAAAAATCAATAAAAATAAAAAAATCAGATAAATGTATTCTTCAACTCTCGAATCAATTGAAAATTTCTTCACCGTTCGCAAATATAATGAAGTTACACCGAACATCATTTCCAGCATTATCTCGTGAAATATTCAGTTGAAGAGTAACCGGATGATAGAATAAAGAATAAGGAGGAAGTCTTTGTCCCCCAGTCCTCGATCCAACCAAAAATGAAACTTTAGAATCTATATTTCAGCGGGTCCATCGCACAAATTGGCAGTAATGCCAACATGAAGGGAATAAGCCACAAGGAGAGAAAGGGATGTGGGAGGTAGAGAGATCTTGGCTCTCTTCTTTCTCTCTCCAGCCACTGGCTGAAGTTATACCGACTCCGTGCAGGGTGGGGTAAAACTTTTGTACTTAGCAAAACCCCGAGTATATAACCCATAGCCAGCCTCAGCGCAGGAATACAACGGGGCTCTCGTAAATATGGCTTATAAGCTCAAAATATAAAATAATGAGATGTCCCTTGATATTTATTAACCATATTATTTCCCGTGATTTCGGAATTTTCGGGGGTTTCAGAATATACATCTGGAGTATATCTTCGTACACTGAGAAAAATGAATTCTAATATCTGGAACGTATTTATTTCAGACAAGTGGGGTAAGCAGACTTGTTGAACAGAAACTCAATGGAATATTCGATTTTTTAATGACAAGATTTCCTGAAATTGTTAGCGAAAATTTTTAACACTGCATCAAGACAAATAGTCACGATATCTGTTCGATTATTATTACCAAAAATAATAATTCAAAAATAATTATGACACTGAATATTGATGATGTTTTTCAAATTTTTCTCACGCAATTTAACTGAACAATTTGACGTTCGGCACCGAATTTAAAATTTTTATTCAAGTTGAGTTCTGACAGTCTCAACTTCACCGTTAGAAAAAAAATGAAATTTCATGGGCAATTGACTATTAATTTTAAGGAAAGTGACAGTGAACGTGATTTAGGGGACAAACAACAATGGAATTTCAGGTTTGACTTGAAATTCACTAAAATTTCAGAATTTTAAGCAGCATAAAGACGAGAACTGCTTAATTTATTTGAATTTCACAATCTTAATTTACAATCCTGAAAATTCAAGAATATATTTACCAGAATTTTCTGGTTTCCTATTCATTTTCAGGGAAAAGTGAAACGAAAATTTACAGTTCTGTTTGATTTTTCCAAGAAATTCTGAATTTTTAACGACAAGATTTCCTGAAATTTCAGTGAAACTTGAGCACGATAAAAATTTCCAGAATTTAGTCCGGAAAATTTAGACGAAAATTTTTAACAGTGTCACCTTTCCGTTGCCTTTCCAAAGCCACTTTAGACCACAAATCTAAAAAAAAGTTCGTTTTTCCGATCAATTTGTCACATGCCCAATTATGCAGTGATTAGCCTCTCCATAACTCTAAAACCCCATTCCCGAGTGATAGAATTCAACTTTTCCATCTATTTGTCACCGCAATAATACAACGTTTCCACGCTATGAAACTCCGCCGCTCGTTTCCATTCATGCAAAAAACAATCATTAGAACTTCTGCACGAAACACGCGCCCTTGCTGCGTGAAAAAACTCGAAAATTTCGCAATTAGAAATTACCGTGGTACACGACCAAACGAATGCACCTTGTTCAGTAAATTGGATCCAGTTCATAGTATTTTGGATTTTCAACAGTAACTTCTCGTGTGGCGGGATAACCGCTGGCTGCGTAGTTGTGCTTCATTAAAACTAAAACCTTCAAACAACTCAATCTGGCGAATACAAGCTACGATTGTTCCGTGAATAATACACAGCGATGAACTCGGTTTGATGGGAGACAAGCAGACTTTCAGTTAAAATTCAGTAGCGAAGCGGTAAACCGAGTTAAGTCGATTTTTACTATTGACTAGTTTTTGACGAATATCTCGGAATCTAAAAGAGATAGAAAGATTTTTGTCATGACCTTTTTTGTAGAGCCAATAGAGTGTTATAAAAAAAGTCATGAGAAAAATTTTGCTATCTCTCTTAGATTCCGAGATATTCAGCAAAAACTGGCTAATAGTCCAAATCGACTTAACTCGGTTTACCGCTTCACTACTGAATTCAAGTTGGTGTTTTCAATCAACGTATGTATTAGTTACTGGCCTGATTTTTTGACGTCTGAATGTTGAATTACACTTTATGCTCATATTTCCACGAGTATTCATCATTCAGAGGGGTATTTGGATGTGGCGCTGGCTTGTTATTCGCGGATTGTCACGTCGTTTCAGCTCATTCAACATTTCAACTTGTAAGATTTATTCAAAGTACTGAATCATTCCACTGTCAGCTTATTGTTGACCTACTTCGCACAGTTTTCCATTCGCGAGTGGGGAGAGAGGGCGGAGTGCTCTCGCACGATGAAAAGTCATGCCAAAATAATTCTCAACTTTGGATATGTTGTGTGAATTGCTTATGGGCTTTGGAACAATTGCTTTGGGATGGCTTCCAGATTAGTTGGGGCGGGTCTGTTAATATTTCGACGAAGTGCTGATATTTATGGAGTGCAGAGGTGAAGAACGGAAAATTGGGTTTGCTTCCTGGTCAATGACGTACACACAAAAAACAAATTACTTCTCACCTGTACAAACCGGTACTTGGGGGAAGTTCACTTTTGAAAAGTTCTAAGAATACTCGTTTCAAGTACATTTTGTGTTCTTGGGTGAAGTACCGCATCTGCCGATCGAGTAGAAACGGTGCTGGGAGGAACTAGTATCACTACTTACTGCCAGTAATTTTAGTACTTTTTACAAGCACTAAAGGTACTATTGAAAAGTAATTTTATATGATACGTGCGTGTAACCGCATGGGTTTCAGTTGACTATAGTCAACTGGAAAGTAGCGGGTTTCAAGCGCCTACCCACACTCAACTGAAA
>NW_021680759.1:444635-559171 GCF_001412515.2 Diachasma alloeum
GGTGATTTTCGAAGCAGATAAAATGAGCCAAAATCGTATAATTCCTGATAGTGATGAAGAGTTAGGCAGTGAGGAGAATTTATTTACTGATGAGGAGGAGTTTATTGGTGATGTGACATTTGAAGAAAATGGAAATAAAATATTCTCCGATTTTTCAATTACGTTTTGTATCATATTTTTTTATAATTATAACTTTCTTTTTTTTGCGAATTCTTAATGATTTTTAAAAATTGTATTTTGTAATTATTATAATTAATTTTTTTCAATTAAAAATACTTTACAAGTTTTTTGAACTACATATTTAATGAATATAATTAATTTTTTCTTCAGAAGTTCCGCATAATTTTTAAATCACACTTTTTTATAATTATTTTTTAAAATAAATGTGATCTTTTTTCTTCAGTGGGGGGGGGCTTCGCCCCCTGGACCCCCTTTTCTCGTGGGGGGCATCGCCCCCCACACCCCCCCCTCCGACCCCGGACTTCATCACGCACTTATCATATAAAATAATATACGCAACACGTGCGGACAGCAGGCGGTCCGCGTGAGTAGCCGCCTGCTTTCCGCACTAGTTGCGTAATGTACTATTTCAACTTCTCTCAAGTTCTTTTAGGACTTAATTTCAGTCCTTCCAATTGATTACTTTTCATTTTATTTTCGAAAATTTTCTGTGCTCTTTCATGGAAAGTTGACATTTTTATGGAAAAATCAATGGAAAGCGTAAATTTTCGATCAATTACGTATCGTAATTTACGATTTATTAAACGTAAAAACTCTCGGGTCCATATGTGGCATGAACGCCATACTTGAGGGGTTAAATGTTATAACCCGAAAATTCTTTGTATTTTCAATCCAACGGAATTAGTTTCCAAAATAAAAGAGGATTCAATAGTTGTTGCCTTAAATTACCATTAAACTTGAGGAACTAAAAATTCAGCAAAATACGTGTGCAAATTCTGTTCTTTTCCTCTATTAATTTATTTCTCCCACCGTACGCAAATACAGTCTCGAATGAAAAGCACAAGCGAGACGAAACTCCGGAGCGTTATTCAATTTTTTGCAAAAAGCGACGAATGAAAAAAAAACATGGTACATAACAAACGAGGAGAGAGCAAATAAACAGGGGGATTTCCCCCATTCCATCGCGCCGTGTATTATTTACACGACGCCTTTTTACGCGTCGAGTACATACAGGTGGAAGATTCATATTCTATTTGCCGGGTTGAATTTTATGAAATTATCACGAATTCGTGGTCAAACGGTAATTGCTTTTTTCACTCTGCCTGCGCTGATGAAGTCCAATTAATGAATGGAAATGAATGGAGATGGAGTGGGGTATGTTCCAAGGGCTGGAGATGAACCCTGGTGATGTTTAAGCCGGAGATTTTGCGATGGCTTGGAGTTGGAAGGTAATTTTTTTGGTTCTCCTTCGTCCGGCCATTCTGGATATTAATAAGCAATTAATTGTCGTGAATACCTTCGTAAGCTTCACATGTGGCTGCGTGTAATTCTCTGGGAGACCCTTGGATTGCGGCGGCTTTGGAATTGGGGGAGTCGCCGAAATCGTGAACAGATACTGGATTCATATTTTAGACGGTATAGGAGTGGTACATTAAGGATATCCGAGTACTTTGGCTATTTTTTCTCAGTGAAATGCTTGTCTGCTTTTGTGGTCGAACAGGAGAGCTTTCATTTGAGCCCCATTCGACCCTAAGTTTCCGAACTTTTTACAATGATTTTTTTGTTCAAACTTTGCAGGTCTGAATCTCGATATTGAATGGTTGGAAAACATTTTTGAAATCTGAAAAAAAATTACAAAGTTTAGTTTTGAAGGAAGAATAATGAAATAATTTGAAAATTACAATTTTTGAAAACTACGAGCATTAATTATAAATCATTTATAAATAATTAATTTTCCGTGAAAATCGTTTATTTATTCATATTCAGAAATTTCAAAATTGGTTTAAACAATTTCCGAATTCAATTTAAGATTTTCAAAAGTCTCAATTTGAGATCGTAAGTCCCAACTTGAAATTTGTTTCTTTTTCACCAAAAATGGTCCGGAAATTTAAGTCGAAAATTTTCCTCGATATGAATTTTGGCATTTTTTTCAACTCCTGTTTTCTCTTTACTTAAAAAAAAATTAAATAAAAAAATAGAAAGCTCAGAGCTTATAAATGTCTAGACAAAATACCTCAGTAGAGCAATGTGGCCTCAAAAATGAAATTCCATTGGCAAAACGGGCAGAAAATCTGTGAAATTTTCCAATAAAATCCCAATAAAAACTTGATTAGAAATCCAATCCAATGAATTTTCGCAAGACCATTCCAATCGTGAGATTTTGAAGATATAAAGCTGCACGAAAAGCCAACCCCAGCCCCCACCCCTACGCACAGCAGACTTCCCCCAGCTGTTTTTTTATGCCAACAACAAAGAGAAATTTCAACTCCAGAACACGTCAAGAAAAATGACGACAGTAGCAGACGTACTGAAATGGGAAGGAGGTAAATGGACTTTGCCGCTAGGGAAATTTTCTTCCATCGGGGAAGGGGCGGTAAGAAGGCAGCAGTAGCGTAGACGCACGGAGGACAGTATATGTCATTCCGAAAAAATTCCGAGTCAACCTCACTTTATTGTTTGGCGAGTGTGCCCCCCGCCCCTTTGCGAAAAGAAAATCCAAGAAATATACGAAAGCGGAAGAATGAAACAAAACGAGAAGAACGTAAAGTTGGTAGGGTATAAGGGAATTCGTGCGAGCAGGTGAAAGTTTACTCGGGAGAAAGCGAGGGTGAGATACGACACACAACCGGAGTGAGTCCCAGACATTCTATAAGTTGCGCTGTGTGACGCTGGCTAGATAGTGGTGGTGCTCGTAGACCTCTGTATAGTCAGTAACCCCCTGGGGGTGGCCTCCTGACGTGCCTGTAAATCGTACGAGTCATATAATCCGTACGTACTCTGCGAAGCCATCCCTTCTGGCTCTAGCGTTTATTTCTTGAGTACATGTCTGACAGCTAGCGTCTGGCTATGGTCTTCTACCACTGTCATCCAACCTTTTTTTTCATCTTCATTAATGTTTATGGTTTTTTCAGCGCTCGGGTATCATGCGGAATGCTCATTTAATGATGGATGAAGGGTTTTCGTGAGAAATAAACATTAAAAAAGGAAAATTGAGAGCCTGGGATTACGAGAAAATTTTTAATACGAAATTCAATTAAGGATATCCTATCGTAACAAATTTATTCATCAATTTGTTGCGATACAAATGATTCTGAACAAATGATTTTTATGGGGGAATATTGATTGTTTATAAATTATTTATAGAGAATGCTCGTAATTTTTAAAGATTGCCATTTTTAATTATTTAATTATTAATTCTCCAAAAGTATATTAAAATCAATATCTGATCCATTTTGAATAAATCCTCTAATAGAATTGCTCTCAACGTTCACGAGAGTGGGAGAATTTGTTATTCAGGGCTGTTATGAATTTCATCATTGAAAATTCATAATTTGACGAAAAAATCTGTGGAAACGAGAAATGTCAGTTCAATTATTCTCTAGAAATTCAAATGATGAAAATTGTAACATTTTCATCTTCCTTTCAAAAATATTTATAGTGAATTCCTTAATTACTATCTAATTAATCAATTAACTCGCGCGTCTACTTGAATGAAAATTTATTAGCTACAGAAAATCAGTACCTGATCCATTTCAAATAAATCCTGTAATAGAATCGAATAAACTACTGATCTGATGCCAATAAAAACTTCAAACTCTACGTTACAAGAACATTTCTCGTTAATTTAATTTCTGAAACAAATTAAGAGTTCAATAATTAATGAATACGTGGAAATGTTGAGACAATCATCCACTAAAATCATGAAGATAATTACCGTCTATAATTCAAGCTGAGGGATCGATTCAAAGGGATATTCCCATTTTTTCCCTTTTACTTCGTTCATCTCATTTCTATTGTCCAAGTACGAAGGACAATGTTGCTCTCAACGTCCACGAGAGCTGGCGGGTTTGTCCCCACGGGAGACCAGTTCTTGTAATCAGGATGAATGGGTTTGCCTGGTTGGCCCCTCCGGCGTTTCTCCCGACCAACAACTTACCGTGGGGAGGGGGAGGGGGCGCTCTCTCTCTCTCTCTCGCTCGGTGTCATCGGTCTTCATTATAAAAGTGAACACTCTGAGAAGCTAAATCTCGTTTACCCCATCTACCAATTTCTGGGGTAGTGGACGGGAAAAAAAGTGAAAAAGTGGAGGGAGAGAGTGACAATGGGGCAAGGGGTGGTCGCTCGAGCTGGAGAGCACCCGAGGAAATTAGTTGGCTTCGTGGATTGTGATCGTTTTTCCGTGGATTTTCGTCTATTTTTCTTGGCCCAGACGGCGGGTGTCAGTCGGAGAATGAATGCAAGTGAGGGATAAGTCTGATCATCGCACACTTTTTTTTATTCAGAACATTCAAACCATTCGGTGTATTATGCTGAAAGAAGTTACAGAAATGGGAAAATACATCTTATATATAAATTGCATGTTTTTAGATAGTTCTTCTTCGAGTTCTTGATTATGAATTTGCCTAGAATACTCAATTATTTAATGGAGGATCATCTCACACTGTGTCTTCTCAGAGTGGATTCAATACTTTTTTATTAAATTGCATTAATAATCATTGGAATGGATTCAATATTATTCGATTCAATATGATTCATTCGGTTCATTCGTTTCAGTAACGTTTTCCAATCAATGGAAACCGTTAATTTCAGTGCTATTATACTATGGGAATTAATTTATGGAATTTCTCATTTTCCTGCTGCTAATAAATTGGAAATTCCTTTGAGTGTTCACCAAGAATTTTCTCTTTTTTCGTGAGATGATCTAGAATGTTATTCTCCACTAATATTATCCTTATACGTAGAGAATAAATTTTTTAATCAATCAAAGTCAAAGGCTTTGAGGAATCCCTCGAAATTTCGTAATTCAAAATTATCAATTTGATGGATAAATGAATGGAAATTGTTAATTTCAGTTTAATTATTCTATGGAAATCAAGATATCAAAAAAATTCCTATGAATATATTCTCGAAATCTAGATTAACAGGAAAAGAAGTATTATTTAGTGCTGAACATTGACGTTTCGATTGAAATTTCAATAGATTTTCAGAATTCTCAACTTCTTGCTGCTCGAAAATGAGAAATTCCATTGAGTTTTCACTAAAAATTCTCACTTTTTGCATGAGACAATGCAGAATGTCATTCTCTACACATATTATCCATACCCATGGAGAATGCATTCTTCAATCGATCAATTCCAACGGTTTTGTGCCTCAAATAAAGTAAATATCTCCTCATTTCGCAAACTTCCTTCCTCATAAGCAATAAATTACCCTCTCAGTAATTCCTCAACACCATCAGTACGCCAATCTCCACTTGTATCCACACAAACCTGAAACAACCAAGTTGGCACTCAGGGTTTATGTACCCTCTTCGAGACAGATATTCAGGAATGATAGTAAATAATTGATGAAAGGACCGGTTGACGTTGTTTTGAGTATTCCAATGGGCTCCTACTTCTCTACAGGACAATTGCTCGTAGATGCTCCCGCTGGCAAAGCCTGAATAAATCAATTCCATCGATCCCCGGATTTAGCCCTTCTGTCCTTTCAGTTTTTGCATCTCGAGGAAATCTATGGAGATACGCGAACGCTCGTGGAAACTCGGAGGGAAAAGAATCATTAAATTTGAAAGCCGGGTAACTACTTGTTTAGACTAACTTTTACCCCAAGTGGCTTTTGCTAGTCCTGAGTAGCTGCTTGAAATCTGAAGTATGTCCTTTACTCTCCTTCAGTGTTTTCATTTAAGGATAAAACTCTCGGCCTCGTTTCCAACTTTTACATTGTCCCTCGTCGCCATTATTTCGTCGAAATGAATTGCTTTCACCTCAATGTTGTCGAATGTATTTAATATTGCGGATTGGGGAGGTTGCACATACGTCACTGGAATTTCAAGGGGTTTCGACATTGAAAATGATCAATTCAGTAGCGAAGTGGTAAAAGGAGATGAGTCAATTTTGACTATTGACCAGTTTTCAATCAATATCTCGGAATCTAAGGGAGATACCGAAATTTTTATTGTAATCTTTTTTGTGGAGCCGATTGAGTGCTCCATCAAATGTGATTACAAAAATTTCAGTATCTCCCTTAGATTCCGAGATATTGATGGAAAACTTGTCAATCGTCAAAATTGACTTATCTCCCTTTAACACTTCGCAACTGAGTTTAATAGAAAAATCAATGGAAACTGTAATTTTAAAATCTTAATGAGTGTAATTTGCCATTTGGTAATTGTAATCCTTTCTTGATAATTTTTTAACGGACATTATTTTGCACGAGTAAGACTTGTTTCAGAAATCTGCTGTGACTCGTTTATGGTGCTTAGCACGTGAATTTTTCCAGAAAATTTTTCTCCGTGTAATGTGCTGAATTAAAATATCCTGAAGACACCAATTTTTACAGTGAATTCCCCAGTTGGAGCAACTTTGGTTGTTATCGTCAAGGTAAACATTAAGCGCTTCCGCAAGTTGAGTAGACGAGCGAGTTTAGTCGGGCTCACAGCTTGACCTGTGTGAGCATCCGCTGGGGGTTCTTTTGCGTAAAATTAAAGGTTTAATCGGACCTCCGGAGAAATGGTTCATAAGAATTAAATGGACTTTATTAGAATGAATAAATTGGTTTATGCAAATAACTCGTTATAAAGCTTCTAGTCAAACCTGGACTTCCTATTCGCGTTTTTATTCGCGTTAAATAGTTTTCTGGATAATAGTGGCTGCAGTGGTCACGCGGGGAGTGTGTGGCTCCGGCGGTCATCCAAGCTAAGCAGCGTTCAGTCAGCCCAGTACTTGGATGGGTGTCCGCGTAGGCACACCTAAATCGGGGGGAAACCAACATTTTCGTGACTCCGTGTCCCCCCGAGTTTTTATTTTCCTCTTTTTAAACTACTCAAGGATAACTTTTTCGTCGGAGGTTTTTAATTTTCAATTTTCTAGTTTCTGACTTCTTGCGGAGTGCGAGGCTGAAAAAAGACTCATTTGCCTCACGAAAAAATGTCCTATAAACTAAGACACTAGTTTTCCCCGTGTGAAACCCCCCAAACTTCCATTAGAAAATCCTCGCCCTTGAACACGAAACCGTGAAAGCAATTCTGCCGATAATAAGTTTCCATCGGAGGCTCGCCAGCCACCCGAGCCATTGAGTAATCCGACTGTTATAAATTCACAAGTTAAAATATTCCCCTAATTACATTCTTCCAAATTAAAGTAGACCGAAAACAAAGGAAGAGAGAATCGAAGTAGAAGGGGATACATTCTTCACGCCTTTCCACTCATTCGAGCCTGCATTAACCCACCTCCTGCATCCGCGCCTGCATTCTCAGCAAAAGTATAGGGAGAAAGTTCGACACGACGGCTCTAATTGCGCAAATTACTGCGATTTAAAGGCACATTGAACTCTGAATTTGTTCAATCTCCCGACGCACACTACCCCGAGATAAAAGCGAAAGAGAGCGACAGAAGGGGATGGTGGCGTTAAATTTCGCCCTGACAACTTCTAAATTCGTGTACACTAAATGCCAGAGCGGAGACAGAACTCGAGGATAACTCGTGTTGAAGGTGTACAACGGGAGGTACACAAGGGGCAATAATTAACGCGAATCTCTTTGAATGCAAAGAATTACGAAAGATATTCAGCAACCCCATTTCTTTAAATCTCCACCTTTTTTTATTTCGTATTCATTTGCATCGCTCCTGATGGTAGCCTGCTATTATCCAAATAAAGTGGAGGAGGTGGATTCTACCCTTTACTCAAAGCACTCGGAAGAGCTAAAAGCAATTTCAAGAAGCGAAAAAGGAAATGATGGAGTGAAAATTTACATGGAATTTTCTCGGCTGCTGTTGCAATTCAGTGAACTTAATGCGGGAATATTGTGAATTAACACTTGTGCGGAATAATCGTTTGTTGTCAAAGGATTTGATAGTATTATATTCAGGGGGAGACAAGTACTGTGAAAACTACTGTTTTCATGACGTGTTAATTGAAGACAGACACATGAGCTGAAATTATTTTTGCAATTTACGGTGGAGGCAACAGTACGCTTGCGGCCGGGGTGGCGCTAGTATTTCATTAATTTGAGTGATCAGTAGAATCGCATTATTGACCGTAAATAGCCGACGAGTTGGAGTTTTTGGGACAATTGCAAACGTTTGGATGAGTTCAGGCGAATATTAAACATAAAAATGTGGCTGATCGGCAGAAATAAATTAAATTTGGGGACGGTAAATGTATTAAGAAAAGAGACTAAACTGTCTTAATTTCAGACACTAGTTTATGTAGTCCACTTGGGCGGAATAATCGTTTGTTATCCAAGGATTTGATAGCATTATATTCAGGGGGAGATAAGTACTATGGAAACTACTGTTTTCATGACGTGTTAATTGAAGACAGACACATGAGCTGAAATTATTTTTGCAATTTACGGTGGAGGGAACAGTACACTTGCGGCCGGGGTGGCGCTAGTATTTCATTAATTTGAGTGATCAGTAGAATCGCATTATTGACCGTAAATAGCCGACGAGTTGGAGTTTTTGGGACAATTGCAAACGTTTGGATGAGTTCAGGCGAATATTAAACACAAAAATGTGTCTTGTCGGCAGAAATAAATTAAATTTGCGGAAGTCAAATGCACTGTTAGAAAAAAAATGAAATTTCATGAACAGTTTACTACGAATTTTCAGGACAGTGACACTGAATGCGATTTACGGGGGAAAAACATGAAATTTCAGGTTTCACTGAAAATTCAGTAAATTTCCAGAATTTTAAGGGCCATAAAGACGAGGATTCCTTAATTTATTTAAATTTCGAATCTAATCTTATCTTCATGATTTTTTCATCACGCTGTGACGAAAAGTGAACTATTGGGCACGCTCCGCGTGCCTAAAAGTCCAATTTCCGCCACATTGTGATGAAAAATATTGTTCGTAACTCGTGAAAAAATGTTTTTAGCACTCGTTACAAAATATGCTATTTTCCCCGTGAATCGCATTCAGTGTCACTCTCCTGAAAATTCATAACTACATTTACCAGAATTTTCTGGTATTCCATTGACTTTCAGGGAAAAATGCAATGGAAATTTACAGTCCTGTTCGATTTTTCCACGAAATTCTGAATTTTCAATGACAAGATTTCCTGAAATATCACTGAAAATGGCACACGATAAAAATTTCCGGAATTTAGCGCGAATAATTCATACAAAAGTGTCTTAATTTCAGTCATTAGTTCATCTAGTTCACTTGTGCAGAATAATCGTTTGTTATCAAAGGAATTGATAGTATGATATTCACGTGGAGGGGGTGAAGTACGTGATGAGAACGGAGGTAAACCCGTGTTGGCAAGCGCCATGTATTGCACACCCCCCCATACTCGTTGAACATTCCCTTCACTTCGCCAACGGGCCAGACACCTAATGACGAGGAGGGCTTCGCGGTATTATGTTAATCTCGTTAGACTGTGAACGGGACGCGCAGTGCCTTCCAGTCTCACTCAACTGACGGTTTACAATGCAATCTCAATGATTGCGAGATTACCAGTGTGATGACAAAATAGATTACCTAATTAAGCAGCCATTATGATGATCAACATGAGGTTGTTTGCCTGGGACAAGATTCTGTGGTCGGTTCCTGGGGTGATCGCAGGAGCTTTGTTGTGAGGGAATTCATTTAGAGGGGCGGTAGTGCGGAGGGCAGCGAATTATGGAGCTTCCCATTGATAATGGGATCCAGACGGAGCTTGACTGGGTGGAGAAAAATCACCAAACGAGGCAAGTAATCGTGAAGCGGAAGCCATTTCTAGGGCTTCACACAGAAAAATCTAAATGTAAATTATTTTTTGCTAAACGTATTTTACGGTTAACGTCAATGTGTTTTTAATATTATTTGCCTAATATTATTTAATATTATTTAATCATAATACGGATAATAATAATAGAAATAATAAAAATGATGATAAAACTGAAAAATCAATTATTTGAAATAATAATAATTCTTTTCAGCAAAATATAATAATAATAGTCTGGTGGCTCTATTCTGTCGTGAATATTATTTAATTATTATTTAATATTATTTAATCATAATACGGATAATAATAATAGAAATAATAAAAATGATGATAAAACTGAAAAATCAATTATTTGAAATAATAATAATTCTTTTCAGCAAAATATAATAATAATAGTCTGGTGGCTCTATTCTGTCGTGAATATTATTTAATTATTATTTAATATTATTTAATCATAATACGGATAATAATAATAGAAATAATAAAAATGATGATAAAACTGAAAAATCAATTATTTGAAATAATAATAATTCTTTTCAGCAAAATATAATAATAATAGTCTGGTGGCTCTATTCTGTCGTGAATATTATTTAATTATTATTTAATATTATTTAATCATAATACGGATAATAATAATAGAAATAATAAAAATGATGATAAAACTGAAAAATCAATTATTTGAAATAATAATAATTCTTTTCAGCAAAATATAATAATAATAGTCTGGTGGCTCTATTCTGTCGTGAATATTATTTAATTATTATTTAATATTATTTAATCATAATACGGATAATAATAATAGAAATAATAAAAATGATGATAAAACTGAAAAATCAATTATTTGAAATAATAATAATTCTTTTCAGCAAAATATAATAATAATAGTCTGGTGGCTCTATTCTGTCGTGAATATTATTTAATTATTATTTAATATTATTTAATATTATTTAATATTATTTAATATTATTTAATCATAATACGGATAATAATAATAGAAATAATAAAAATGATGATAAAACTGAAAAATCAATTATTTGAAATAATAATAATTCTTTTCAGCAAAATATAATAATAATAGTCTGGTGGCTCTATTCTGTCGTGAATATTATTTAATTATTATTTAATATTATTTTATTATTATTTAATTGCCTAATATTATTTAATATTATTTAATAATATAATAATAATAGGAATAATAAAATATAATGATGATAAAATTGAAAAATCAATTATTTGAAATAATAATAATTCTTTTCAGCAAAATATAATAATAATAGTCTGGTGGCTCTTTTCTGTCGTGAATATCGGAATTTAGACTGCAAAAGGCGTATTTGACAATCAAAATAATAACGTCAATTTCGCCCCAAAGAAATCGCAAATTACGTTTACGTAATCGATTACCTTTCGTGTAGTAAAATTTACTGCAATTTTCTATTGAACTTCTATTTATGCATGTGTGGTATTCTCGTGAGTGATGAAGTTTTTTTGGGTGCGTAACGGACGAATTTTGGTAGAAGATTTTAATGTATTTGTCATTCAGTGCAGGATATTCATTTCAATAATGTTATTTGTGAAGGGATGTATTAGCAACTGTTAATGGATCCATTTATGTATTATTGAATATGTCATTCGTTGATGTATGGAGAAAAAAGTTAGATAAAAATTACCGGACGAGGATGAAAATTTTACTGATTATTTCACCTTTCAATAATATTATTCGCGTGTAATCATGTGATCAATTATTTTTTCTATTGATCGACGGTTAATAAATAAAAAAATATGGCCCAGTCGTCCAGAAATTGGGAATTTTTGCTGCATTCAACAATTTCTTAATTAATTATTTTTTGTTTTGTTATTTTCACTTCAAATAATTTTTTTCTATTAACTTCCGTTTAAAATTTATCACAGATTTTAATCTTTAAAATTCAAGTTATATTTATACTACTCTAACGTCTACAAAATTCCTCATCGACGTAAAATTATTTAATAATTTCAATGAACCCGTTCTTGAATAAAACTTATTTCCATTCAACGACAATTTCCCTGAGTCCAAAATCCACTTCTTCATCGTAAAGCCCCCCAATTGGCACAAGTGGGAAATATTTAACCGAAAAAATAATTCCGCTCACAGTGAATGAATATGCGGATGATACTCTATGCGGTAAAGATGAGATGGGAAATGAGGAGGTATAAAAAAAACTACAGCGAATGCAATTCATTCGTGGAATTTCATAAAATATATTAAACGCATACGAGCATAAAATATTCCCGACGTCTAGGCATGGTTTCTATAGGTAGAAAGAGGGGGAATGAAGGAACGATGAAAATCGCCTTGGGTAGCTCGGCTGGAGACGCATTAAATATTTCAACATTTTCACGCGAAAACGTGGAATACGTTTATACGTGTATAAGTTACTGGAGTGGTACTATATCGCTTGTGCTAGTTTTCTCGTGCGTGCATAAGTTGCTCAGTGGCATATTCCATATTTTCCACGACTAGTCTCACTCGTCTCTCACTTCCACATATATTTCTTTTTCACACTTTTCAGGTTTTCCTCTCTCAGTCTTCCTTTTTCCACTATCCTTTTCTCTTTCTTCACTTCAACCCACGACTTTCTCGCAATATACATGCAGAATTCATCCACTACATGCGCTCACGGACACGGGGAGGTTGCTGGCATCACACACGGTGGATTCGGTTTTCATATTTCCGTACGTATCACCAGTGCACATCGTCAATCCTCATTGTGATGCAATTTAATAATCCAACTCCACTGACATACCACTCGGGCTCACAGCGGGATGTTTGTGTAAGACGTACTTTATTGCATCGACGGCATAATCAAACAACTACCATTAACATTACTCTTTGGATTTTTTGGAGGAAAAATGTTTTCGCAAGTCGGAGTCGCTGTTTCATTGAAACTGACCTATACTGAGAGAAAAACGACGAAGTTCTCCAACAAAATCTTTGTTTTATGCGAAACAAGGGATAGTAGTTTTTCGTTTCGGCTGTCTAATAATCACAGATAAGAAATGAACCCTCAAATGAAACGATAATAATGATATGATAGCAATCTTGTAACTTGGGGATAAAATATTTGTTGATAAATTTTCCTCTATATGAAATATTTTCATCCTGAAAGGCACCGTCTGGTGTGAATTATCCGCCTCTTGAGCCAAATATTTCGTTGCTGTCGAAAGCAGAACAATTATTCATGTTTGAGACTTTCAAATTCGAACCAAACAAATCCTTTTTTGGCAATTTTCAACTAGCGATTTTATTGGCCCAAACAAGACTTGTTTGACAACGTGTTTGTTTTCCGCTCAGTGTAGTTGGTTTCGATAAGTATTTTGATGAATTATTCCTATACACTATTAGAATTTGTGAAATTTCATGGAAGATAGTATAGATTTCATGAGAGTGACAGTGAATCGAATTTAGGGAAAAATGTTCATGAAATTCGAGTTCTAAGTGGAATTCACGGAAATCCACGAGTTTTCAGTGGTAGTGAGGTGGAAATTTCACAACTTGACTGAATTTTTAGTGAAGTATAAATATTCAGAAACAAAATGACATGAATTTTCAATTTTTCGCTGAATTTTCCGGATTTTTCTAAATTTTTCCGGAATAATTGAACTGAAAAATCAAGTATTTTATTCATTTTTCAATCACAGGATTTCTTGAAATTTCAGTGGAACTTGAACTCGATAAAAATTTCCGTAATTTGACAGGAAAAATTCAGAATCAAAATTTTTAACAGTGTAGAAATAATTTTTTTCTACTATTAACCATGTATTAATTTTTGCGCATTTCCCGTGCTTTTCTTTTTTCATAAAATAATCAATTAATAATATAATAAAAAAGGTAGCCGGAACCCATGCGTTTTCGGCTTTTTTTCCTAGATTCAACAAAAAGTGATGAAAATATATCAATATTCTGCCTCAAATAGAAACAAACATTCAAGTGAATAAAATCAGGGTCTCAACTTTCTTAATTATTAAAAATCTTCCTTCATATCCAACTCACTATAATTTAAAAAATGTTGGGATGAACAGAGAACAATAACTTTTTCTTCAATTCTCCGTGAAACTTCACAGGAATCCAGTCCTTTTGCCTCTACACCATGCCTATAATTATTAACCATAAAAGAAACCATACCATGAAATAAAAATCATAAATAACCTGAGTGAGGTCAGCCGCTACCTCAGGAGTATCGCCCTGTCGATACATCCCCCAAAGCAGGAACCGGACGAGTTATTCAATGGTAGAAGTGGTTTATGGAACATGGCTTACTGATCACAAAATTTTCCGTCATTCAAGGCAGAGCCGTGGATGAGGCAGTAAAGAGAGATAAAAAAGAAGGATTCAAGTGACGATCGTTACTCGACAATGTCGCCAAACCCAATTTTCCTTGGGCTCTCGTTCCAGCCGTTAATCGTTTCTTCAACCATGGAAATGGCGTGAGGGTAGGGGATAGTGCTGGAGAGGCATCCGGTGAAGGCAGTAAAGAAAAAATAAGAGTGAAAAAAAAATCGAGAAGGGCTCTTCTTTTCTTCCACCTCGAGTTTTCCCGGTTTTCCCACTCTCCTCACAATTTTCCTCAACTGAAAACTTCTTCTCCTTCGACCCTCTCGCAATGTTCTTCAACACACAGAATCTTTCTCTCCTCTGGCCATTCACTCCTACCCGACCAATTCATATTCCCATCTCTTCGCTGTGGATTCCTCACGGCCAGCCTGTTGGCTGTCTGTGATGTCAGAATAGCTCTCTGAAAACGAATGAAGAGTCGCACTGAACGCACCTTCAATTCTGATTGAAGATTCTTCCATATTTATGCGCAGACACAGGCTGAAAATTCCCCCCCGCCCCTCGCAGTTCACTTTTCATTTTACAGACAAGTTCGAGGAGCCAGAAAACCGCCCATTATCATAATCTGCTTGGGAAAGCTGACTTAATGGGTATACGGAGAGGCTCAGACGCCTCAGTGTTTCACGCTTTTTGCGCAGGATTCTACCTAATTATGGAGCTTCTTTTCTAGGCTTGCGGAAATCCCACGTACGGAGGGTAATCCTTTGAGCGGGGAGAATTGTTTTAATGGGGTTGTAACATCGACAGCATCGTTAAGATTTGTTGATGTTTCGTTCTTGCAGTTTTAGGCTGCATGGAGAGAAATGTTTACACGGAGAGACATATTCAATGAAAATTCCGTAGCGAAATGTGGTTCTATAGGAAATTTCACATACCGACGGCGGTGGCCGAGTGGATTAGACGCAAGTCTAGTGTGCGAAAGGCTGTGAGTTCGATTCCCCGTGGAACCGAATTTTTCAACGAAAGGCTCCGGCGAGCGGGAGGTTGCTAATAGAGGAACCGCCTGTACCGGCATGGGTTTTCTGTGGTTTCCCCATGCTACTTCTATGTTCTATAGAGGACGCTACATAAAAATGCGAGACCTCGTGAGCCCCTGTGTAACTAAAAAACATGGCGGATTTGAAGGTTCTGGCTGCGCGATGACTTGAAAACCGTAAACACCTGCTCCAAAAGTTTATTGAAAATTAATTTGATAAAACACTTGTTTTCATACATAATGCGTTACTGTGAACCTGATTTAGACTTGTTGATGTTATGCCACAACGAATCAAATTTTTTTGAGGTTCATATTCTCTGACCTTTGATATTTCTCGACTTCTCGTTATTTTTTACGAACTTAAAAATTTCCTCCAATATTAACGTAAGCATTGTGATAATATTTATTATGCAATTAATAATGCCAAAAAATGTGCGGAAAGCAACTGAAAATAACTGTTAGCACTGGTTAGCACTGATAGTTGTTGGGCCGGCTCTAGCGACCGCTCAAGTTTGAATGAGAAAACTTGTAATCCACCATCTTGTCAGGGCATCACGAGCGCCGCCATCGGTAAATAGCGGTCCCAATAGGAGTGCGAATGCGGTACAGTGTAGAATCCACAGTCGCATGCATAGGGTTGGATAGAGTGCCGAATGGGACCCAAAAAGGGACTCCGAGGCCGTAAAAAAAAAAAAAAAAGGAAATTTCACGGAACTCAATTTTTCCAGAGCGTTCCGTAATTTTTATCTGAATCTTCTGTGAAAAATTACGCTACCGTCACTTAAATTCTGAGTCGATTCCGTAATCGGTGAGCGAACTGTGAGTTCCGTAATTTTTACTGTACATTTCTCTCCGTGGAGTTAGCGGGACTCAGTGATGAAAATTGAATTTAATTTCGCTGCAACGGAGCCGGGGATATCCACTGAAGTGATGACAATTCCGGGCATGTGATGAATAAATCTGGAATTTTTGTGTGAATAATTAACCACCGCCATGCGACCTTATATTCAACAGGTTGATATGTTACACATTAGTGCATTAGTACATCAACGCTGGTTCCCCACGTACTTTCATTCAACTGATATATTGAATGCGAGGGAGATTCCTGCAGTGGTTAATTATCATTAGGTGTATATGTGTGACAACATGCAGCCAAACCCAGCGGTGTAATTCTCAATATCTTGCCTTCGCCTCGGCTCCCGGCGCACACTGGCTCCGTCGAGGCCCCTAAGAGCATTCGAGTATCTCCCGGCAAATCCGACAGAATTTCCAGTAATACCGCGGCAGATTCACTCCTCGATATGCATGTAAGAATATATTTATGCATGTGTATGGGTGAGAATGGGAGGGAGGAAGACAAACGTCGACTGGATAATCTATTAATACTGGAAGTCGTTCAGGTGCGCTTGGAATTTCAGCCGACTTAGCGCACTTGTGCTGGGATTGCAGTTGGCTGGCAGCCAGCTAAATACGTGAGCCATGATTTTCGAGAGCCATATCAATATATGTCTGTCTCGAGCAGGGTTCTAATTTTTATCTCAATTGCGTTACCACAATCACTTCGAAGCGTGAGCCGGAATTATGGGGGTTGATTGATGGGCGGAATGCTGCGGATCTGTTAATTCCGCGAGCGTCCGGATTCAAGACTTTAGACTGGAAGAGGTGTCTTGGCTGACTTCGTGATGATTGAAATTTCGAGTGTTTAGAAATAATTTTTGACGAAATTCGGTTTTTAGAAGAGGTAGAACAACATTTTTTAGTTCTTATACTCAACTTATATTGAGTTTATTTGGTACTTTTGAAAAGAACCAGCCAGGTACTCAGTACAAGTATCAAAATACTTGTGACAAGTACTGAGGTACTTCTCACATGATACTTGCATCAAGTTGTTTAGTAACTTCGAGGAAGTACATAAATGTGCCTTTAAGTACTTTTGCCACTGATGAAAAGTACTTTTTTTTTGGGCGAATTTATTGAAGTTCTGAATTTTTTGAGAGGACCGAAAACCCATTTATTTAATTCAACTCTTTATTCAGTTTACTGAATTGAAGAAAACCCTTTCTCCGAATGCAGCAGATGCATACCCCTCCCCAAAGGCGCCAAATCCTCAGCTGTACGCAGCTGAATTCAGCCGATTAATGTCTTACGAATATCTGCAGATCGAAACTAACCGATCAATTTCCCCACGATTTTGCACGCAATCACTGACGTAAATTCATGTCCCGAATCGGTTCTTTGAAATCCTCCAACTGATCGTTCAGCGCTTCAGTCGACATTTCCCAGTTTGATCGGCTCTATTCGAGGCTCCCTGTGAACCGCACCCAGCGGACTATCCGTCTCTTTCTATGATATCTATGTCTATACTCAGTGTCGATTGTGTCGGCTGGGCATCCAGAAATCCCGTGCAATTGATACCACTCCGTGCTGTTGGCCCGAGCGCCGTCCAAAATCCTATCTCTAGTGATTACAGCTGGTATCCTCTGGGGATGGTTCGTGGGTACGACATGTCTCAATTACCAAACAGAAAAATCTGAAACACCGGGGGAAAAATGTAAATATTAGGAAACAGTGAAATCCATTTTCAAGGGGATTCGGTGAAAATTGTATTTTCGGGAATGACCTATTGTTCAGTATTTCAGGTTGAATATTCCACTGATTTTTATAGTTTGGAATTTGTCATCAGCTTCTGCGTTCAGACGTACGTGAATTTCATTTCCTCATGAGAATTTGCGACTGATATGCACTGTTAGATACTTTTTGAAATTTCAGTTACAGCGCCATCTGAATTTTCGATGTTGTGAAGGTGAATTCAATTTGAAATGAAAGCGTTCACTAAATTTCTTATTAATGTTGAAAATTTAAGAAAATTGGATTTTTGGTGGTAAACAATCATTTATTTTTCAACGAAAGCTTGAATTTCCCAGCTCATCGTGAAAATTGAACATCGTATACCCCTCAATGTTCAAAGGATTTAGAATTCCGAAAAGTTATTGCCTGAATTTGCAAAATTTTCGAGGTTTTTCAGTGCCGTATGGACCTGAAAATCGAAAATACTTGAATAGTCAAAAAATTAACTGATTCGTCACTGAAGAAATATACAGAAATTTCATGTAATTTTATCTTTGTTAAAAATTTCAAACTTTTTATTGATTTATTTATTATTATTTTGGAACCAATTGCAAAACTCGGACGGGTGTATCTATAGCGCGCGAAGGGCGCAAGATACCCTGCACTGAGAGAAAAACAAACACGTTGTCAAACAAGTCTTGTTTGGGCTAACAAAATCGCTAGTTGAAAATTGGCAAAAAAGAATTTGTTTGGTTCGAATTTGAAAGTCTCAAACATGAATAATTGTTCTGCTTTCGACAGCAACGAAATATTTGGCTCAAGAGGCGGATAATTCACACCAGACGGTGCCTTTTCAGGATGAAAATATCTCCTATAGAGGAAAATTTATCAACAAATATTTTATCCCTAAATTACAAGATTGCTATCATATCATTATTATTATTTCATTTGAGGGTTCATTTTTTGTCTGTGATTATTAGACAGCCGAAACGAAAAACTACTATCCCTTGTTTCGCATACAACGAAGATTTTTCGGGAGCAAAACACGTATGGGAGTATCGAATAACGAAGGAGTAGTGCTAGAAATGAAATTTCTTGCGTGTACAGAGAATGCAATTTTTTTTCAACTACTAAATCTATTTCTGCGATAAAAATTTTTCATTCCTGCGCACTCTCTGCATGTTTGGCACAAAAAATCCTTTTTGGATAATTTTCAAAAAACTATTTTCTTGGCACCAGTAAGACTTGTTTGAGAACTTTGTCGTTTTGCTCTCACTGTAGAAAAACAATGCAAAAATGCCGGAATGCAATGTCTTCGACATTGCAAAAATCCCCAAAAAAACTAAAAACAAACAGTTTTATCCCATTAAAATGAGTCATTTCCCCTGGTGCATTGTGAACCTCCACTATTACACCTCAACTTATTGCAAACTTGGGATATTATTGTCAGCACGTAGTCGGTAAGTAAACTCGTAATGATACAGATGCAAGCCATGCGATAGCAAAGTTTATTCCCGTGCGATGGGCCTGCAATAATTATAAGACATAATTAGGAAAGGCCTCTGCACTACACCAAAGGATGCGAAACTCCCCGAGGACTCGTAACATTCAGGTCATTTTGTGAATACGATACTGCGAGGGTGCATTGCTGAGGACAGTCTGCTGGATTAACAAAGTGCCAACTATCCCGAAACGCATTCCAAACAAGATTGAGGGGTTAAAATTCATGTTTATGATGGACAAATATCTTATAATTCATAGACGATGAGGCAATAGATGTTCCCCCAACGTCACTACCCACCAGCAACTAATGTCTCCCACGAGACCGTCGGATCTCAGGCGAACCGCAAAGTCTCCCTCTGGCGTTACACTTGAATGGTTAGCAATAATTATGGCGTCACCGTTGCATGGCGATACGCAGTGCGAATATCCCTGTGGCACCAGCGGTGGGTTCTGAATAGCTGATAGCCGTGGGGCCTAGGCGTATATATCCAGTTGGAGAAGTGGAATCCACTGAGGTGGACCGAGAGATTGGTTGTGTGAGGATGGAAATATAGGGTGGTGTGCACTATATTTTGACGATGGCAATCCGTTGTGACTCGGTGATTCTCAATAGCCTCCGGAAAGTTACGGCGGTCGGGGGAGGGGAGTTTAGTATTGTTCCTGTTGATCAGGTGCACCAGAAACAAACTGTGGGAAGATAAACACGAGCCGATTGTCGGGTAGGGTTCAATGAATGGCATTAATTAGGATGTTGTGGAATGACATAATCTGCGTTTTATATTGATCGATGATTTTGTAATGTTGGAGTTTGCTGGTAGAAAAAGATTGGACCGTCGGCGGCAGAAAAATTACATGTTCTACGGGAGAATATTTGATGGCCAAGTATGATGGAATCCGAACAGAGGTGGGGCTAGGAGATAATTTAAAAGACTGGTTAAAGTAGCTCTACCCTTACGGTAAATTTAAAAATTATTGAAAACTGCAAAAAAAATTGCAGAAAACTCGAGTAGATTCGGAATTCTAATTTTTTCCTCAATTTAATTATCGTTTTGGTTTTTCAAAGAAGAAATGTTTAAAAATTAGGATTGAACCCAGTGCCTTATGTAAAAATCAATATTTCCATTGTAATCAAAAATTAAAATCTGAATTTTTTTTTCATTCGATGTGAAAAAATCAAGAATTTTTTTTACACCTCATAAGACAACTGCTGTCCGAAAATGGAGAAATTTCCTGAAGAAATCAGACTCATAAATAAGATCTGAAACATACAGTATATGGAAGTACCATTTTGAGTCAATCCATTTATTATATTCTCATGTATATATCTTCATCTGTATATTTATTTTAATTGTCTTTTGACGTAGCTATAAGTCCTTATGGTTCCTTATCTGCAGTGGTGCCATCTATCGGAATTCTAGAATTTTCTAGAAAATTCGAGAAAATTCTCCAACTTTTGCAGAAATAAATTACAATTTTGAGGGATCCTTAGCGATAATTGGTTATTATTGCACGAAAGAGATCAAATTTGTGGATCACAAATTTCGAATGCTAAGACCGTAGGCGTATCCACGCAAAATTACGGCTGTATCAAAGACACAGCCACGCACAATTTTTTCCATCATACAGTTATACTGTATTATATTGCAATTTATTTGTTTTTTTTCCTTTTGTGAATAGTCGCTAATAACCACATTGTCAATGCGGCTAGAAAAGAATAAATAAATAAAAATTCATGAAGTGAAACAGATTTACTTGAGGGAAATCAACCAACTTAATAGAAAGAAATTTAATATCTATCTTGAAAATTCAATTCAGTAGTGAAGCGGTAAACCGAGTCAAGTCGATTTTGACTATTAGCCAGTTTTTGCTGAATATCTCGGAATCTAAGAGAGATAGCAAAATTTTTCTCATGACTTTTTTTATGACGCTCTATTGGCTCTACAAAAAAGGTCATGACAAAAATCTTTCTATCTCTTTTACATTCCGAGATATTCGTCAAAAACCAGCCAATAGTAAAAAACGACTTGACCCGGTTTACCGCTTCGCTACTGAATTCTTCTCGTGATCATCAAAAATTGAGTAAAAATGAGTGAAGAGTTATGAAAAATAAATAGCACATCACAATTATCGAACCGAAGATTTTCGAGTAAGTAAAATTTCGGGAGAAGAACGTCCCAAAAACGGGGCCGAAAGTGTCTTAATTTCCGACATTATTCTTCCCAGTGTACGCCACTCAAGCCGTTGAGGAGTTACATCAAGTATCTCAGCGCACTGCAATGCACAAGAGTAATTAGATTGCTCTTGGCAACGATGTGCAGTATTTTCGAGGTTAATCACACCGCCCATCGCATCAATGTTACCCGTCTACTCTTGTACAACATTCTCCCCTCAACCGCGTCACGTCAGCCTATCCTGTCTATATCACGGTATGTACCCGAATGTACCAGTATTCCCTCAACTCATACACAACATTCATCCATGCAACGAGTAACGTCATGGGAGGATCCACTTCCATTATGCGTAAACCCCAAAAGCAATTACTCGTTATCAGGAAAATTGGGCTAAACGCTATGGGTTGTAATGGACGCAAGTGCTCAGAGGCCATCGTGGTATGTTGTCCATTGTAGGAGGACGGTCACAATGTTCATGTGAAGCTTGACAGAGTGTTGTGTGTCGGAGACCAGTTTTAACGGATTCTCCATTACTTCGACATGTTTCTTTGTGACCATAACTTATTTACGACTTTATTCTCTGCTAATAATGAAACGTGGGAGGAAAGCTGGTGGACAACGAATAATCACGGTGATCGATATAGATAATAGCATTCAGCTTGACTTTATTTGAACGAAATTACAGTGCGGAGCGTTACTTCAGCAATTAAAAGGAAACTTCGTAATTTGCGCTGCAGCTGACGCACGTTATCGTTTTGCGACAGATGCCGCTTCCACTAAGGCCTTTGCGAACTTTTCTTCTGTATTAATATCCATGGGAGAAAAAGGAAATCTCAGAGGGAAAAAGTCATCCTGAATGACGAAAAAATCATCAAAGAGAGCATTACCCTGATTTTATTGGTTGATTTGGTCTTTTGCGAGAGTTTCCGCATAATTGGGGATTAATTTCTTAAAATTAGGGACATGTCTCGGAGAATCAGACTTGTTCATGAAAACGTCATGTCCGGACGACACGCCAACCCCCATATGACCCCCATGACCTTATTCTGAACCTTGTGACTCGCAATCTGACCCTCGTAACCCTCATTCTGACCCTCATTATAACCCTCGTGAACCCTATTTTGATCTTGGTGACCCTTAATCTGACCCTTGTCGGCCTTCTTCTGTTTTAATTTCGAGTACCAAATTTTCATCACCAGAAGTCGATTTGGATGTTTATAATATAGAGAGACATAACAACAAAATTGAATGATTTAATTAACCGAGCCCACGCATACTAAGAGAGACAGTGAATATCAAATACCTTGCAATATCGAAATACCCAGCATGTTGCTAATTTAATTAACAGTAAATACGGTAACAGTTGAACAAGCATTTCTGTTCAATCGTTAAAACAAAATAGCGACGGAATTGGGCGCGGTTCATTGGTATCATAATGCGGCACAGAGCAAAATTTATGGGGTGGGACAATTAGTGGGTCGGCAGAAGAATTCACGTTCGAGGGATGCAGTATAGTGCAGTTTCTCTTTGCTGAGTGATAATGTATTCTTGCTGTTATAGGGATCCCGCAGACGAGAGGCCGGGGGATCTGCAGGGGCTTTAACGGGCATCCTTTCTCCATTATGCTTCATATACCTATGGAAGAGGGCTCGTAACAGCCATCATCTATAGTGAATGCTATCTTCTGAAAGCAAACCGATCGAAAATATGTAAAGAAGATGCATTAACCTCGATCATCGATTAGGCTCCCATACAAATTTTATAATTTCCATTCTGGGGTGGAGGTGGCTTCGAGTTCTTTAGAAATTCTCGCCGATCTCGTTTATTATGGGAATAAACTGGCAGACAAGCGCGACTTTGAAAAATTGGGTATGAAGGAGTGGACATTACCCGAATGAAGATATAAGAGAGTGATCACCCAAAAAAAATTATATTTGATCAGTAGCAGAAGTAGCTGTCCCCAGTACCAAGGGGTTTCTGGGGAAAAGGCACATTTTTATACCTCCTCGAACTTACAAAACAACTTGATGCAAGTATCATGCGACAAGTACCTGTGTTCTGGTGAGAAGTACCTCAGTACTTGTCACAAGTATTCTTTACTTTGGGCAAATAACAAAATTACTTGTACTGAGTACCTGGCTGGCTCTTTTCAAAAGTACCAAATAAAGTCAATATAAGTTGAGTATAAGAACTCAAAAATGTTTTTCTACCTCTTCTAAAAACCGAATTTCGATAAAAATTCAAAAATCCAAATAATTCCCGTTTTGTGAGTAATAAAATTGAAAAGAAATTGAAAATGATTTTTTGAAGCCTTTTAAATGTTGATGACAACATGAAACATAAAAATCTCAACAAAATTGGAATTTTGTAGGGTGGAAAGCATGCCAATAATTTTCGAAAGCATCCATAAAAATCGCAATCTATTGATTTTTTCCTACAAAATATCTTCTGCTGAACATTTCTATTTACAAAAATGCGTAAGAAAGCCCATTCTGTCCGGTAATAATATTCACTTTTTTCAATAAAGTAATCAATTGGAAGTACTGAAATTAAGTCCTAAAAGTACTTGAGAGAAGTTGAAAAATGACTTTTCACTAGTACCTGTGGTACCGTTTCTACTCGATCGGCAGATGTGGTACTTCACCCAAGGACACAAAATCTACTTGGGACGAGTATTTTTAGAACTTTTCAAAAGTGAACTTCCCCCAAGTACCGTTTTGTACTGGTGAGGAGTAATTTTTTTTTTTTTTTGTGGAGTGGAGGAAGAAGACAGAGATTATACAGAGGAGGAGGAGGTTCAAGATGCTGACTTGTTCAGGTTGTAACAGCCTTTATTTAATGTGGATACTCTTCGTAAAGCACGGAGAGAATAGGTGTACAAAAATTTTAATTGCAATTCAAAACCGATTATTTTGAAGTCCTCGGGGAATTACGACAGAAACAAGTTGGAAATTGCTGTTGTATTGCATCCACTATAGTTATTTTTGCTAATACCTTCGCAAAATGCTTTCTAATGGTTATTTTGCGCATCATTTCCTTCTATCATGTATAATTCGTTGTTCATTTCAATTTATTAAATCGAATAAGATCTCTTTGTGACTAATTTTGTCAGATTTTCAACTCAGTTACTAATTTCCTAATTTGAGCCAACCAAAATTACAAAAGGTGTCATAATTTCAGACACTAATTTATTCAGACACTGTTATTCAAAAATATGTGGAGAATACAACTGCATGAACACAGATTTGATGATTTGGCTTTTACGACAGCGTCAAGCACCTCAAAATTTTTCAGGAATTGTCGTCATTCAGGTTTATTACGACGATACCCAAGAATATGAAACAGACTCATCTCGCCAGCGCACTAGCCTTAGCCAGTGCTCTCTCCAAATAATCCACCGAGAAAGACTCAAACAAGAAGATAAGGATTGTACAAAGGTAGAGGTTCATTGTCGAATGCTGACTGGTCCAGGTTTTTATCACTAGCCCCTCGGGGGTGGAAAAAAGACAGTGGCTGGTTGCACATCGGGGCAAAGAGTTGGAAACGTAGAGAGGCCGTAGTAAAAGCGTCGTACTGGCCTGTCGTTTCGGTACGTTTGACGGGTCCCTCAGGGAACATGGCTAGCCTGACAGCTCGTCTCCTTGCCGCGTCCCTCCCAGGCGTCTTCCGCTATCCCTCCACTTCTTCAGCCGTCGCATCTGTATTCAACTCCGCGCCCTCCACTCCTGTTGTTTTTTATTATGACATTCAAATAACCAATGCAGACATGTATCATTTTTAGAGGCGATTGTAAAACGCTTAACGATTCCCGTTATTTCGAGGGGGGTAACTCGATTTACGTATAAATGCGGTAATCGATATTGCATAAGCATCGGTAGTTGGGCAACGCTGGAGAGCGGACTCTTGGGTATTGCTGATCGGTTATCGATTTCATTGTATGAACTTCACATTCCAGTAATGTATTTACCCAGGATGAATGGTCCTGTGCTATGCGGCGTTTATTTTGGAGCAAACAATTAATATTGTGGCACTGTTGCAGGATTTTCGAATTCAATTTTCAATGGAGGAACTTCAATTTCAAAACATTGCAGATTTTTCGCGTTAAGACAAAAGTAGATGATATTTCTCATTATTTTGAATGAATGCTGAACGCAAAGCAACGGCCCGAGTGGCAAAAAGAGCAATCCCGAGTGTACTTTTACCCGGTTTAAGTCGACTCATCTCCCAGTCGAGTTTTTGAGGAATATTTCCGAATCTAAGGGAGATAACGAAATTTTTGGAATTACATCTGTTGTAGCGCTCAATCGGCTCCACAAAAAAGGTTATAACAAAAATTTTAGCATCTCCCTTAGATTCCCAGATATTCATTGATGATTGCGAATGTTGTGATCGCAAAAACTAACCAATTTCGCCCAAATATTTTTATTTTGAGATAGCCCCTCTCTAATGTTGCAAGATATCCTCGAATGATCACCGACTTCTAGACTGATTGCAAGAAAGACAGTCAACACTTGAAAATATCGTTCTCAATTCACAAAAGAATAATCCATCATATTCTCCAAGATCATGCATTGAAAGTCGTGAGTGACGTCTTTGTTTTAAATTTGTGATATCCTTCTTCTGCGTTGTGAGGAATCGTGGAATCCTATTTGTGCATCATGCCTCCCTCATATTGGAGCACTTCAAAGAAACGATGTTCCCAATGCTCTGTATTTCAAGCGCAACAAGACCGTTTCGACCCATTTCCAGTGGAAATTCAAGCATTCACAAAGCCCCTCATTCGCACACGTAACTGTGTTAACAATACCGAGTAAAAAATTGTTTCATCTTCTTCAACCTCCTCACTCATTCTCTCATTTTCCGCTGAATGCTGAGCACTCATTCGTTTGTGTATTATTATTTTCCCCAGCCCTGGGAGTCTTATCCAGTACACCAGTTAATATTGGAATCCCTCCAAGCATTTCACAAATTCAGATGGCATCTTCTGGGGGCGCCGAGCACAATACTCCGGGACCTTCGTGTCTTGCCCGTTTCTCTCGATATCAATGTTGTTTTGCATATCTCTAATTGCCGACTTCATTATGAGAGCACCGAAGAATTTCTTAATGAATTGGTCCATTATAAAACAGCATAGTTGTTGGCAGACATGTCCATCCACCCTCAAGTCCCTCAGTCATGTCAAGTGATTATTTCCTTCATCTAGTAAAAATTGTTTTCCCTTTGATAGGAGAATATTAACAGAGAGAGAAAAAAATGTCCCCTCATTTCTCTACATGGTCAAGGAGAACTTTCACATTTCGTCTGAAAGCTGCATATGAACGCATCCGAGGCTACCTCAAAGGCCCTCAACGTTAAAGTTCATTCCAGCGTAGGGGTAGTAGAGCACTCGAGACGTCTGTTACCATGTTGACTTAAGAGTCTACCAGAATTAACAAAAGTCCCTTTCTGAGCTCCTCCGACCGGTGCTCGTGTGTTTGGATATGGGTGTCTATCAGAAAACATGAAATATGCACTATTTGCACACTGTTAAAAATTATTGCCTTATTTTTTATTCCATGAAGAGAAATATTCAGTAGTGCTTCAAAATTATCAGATATTTTCCAATAGCTTCATTGCCTAGGAACGATTGTGTCGAATTTTGCAGGTTTAAAACCCTGAGTGCGAAGCACGAGGGATTTTTCTGCAAAATTGGACACCTTCGTTCCTAGGTAGGGAAGCTTGCGAGACTCGAAATGGCGTGTAAATGATTCTAAAGGTGATTTTTTAACCAGGGGAGACTCTTAGACCCCATTGCACAATGTTGTCACAACTCTGCTTTTCAATTGAAAACAGACATCATCTTTAGAGACATTTGTCATGTTTAGAGGCTCTAGCACGCCATTTCTCGACCCGCTCTTTCATTTGAGCTCAAAAAAACATTCATATCTTGTCTGACATCGCTGCTACAAACTCGGGTCTACAACTCGGGCTTTTAATCGAAACCCCGAGATGAAAACCCGAGTTTGTAGCAGAGATGTCCGACAAGATATGAATGTTTTTTTGGGCTCAAATGAAAGAGTGGGTCGAGAAATGACGTGCTAGGGCCTCTAAACATGACAAATGTCTCTAAAGATGATGTCTGTTTTCAATTGAAAAGCAGAGTATCTAGGAGGACAATGGTCTAGGAGTATGTATAGAACATTGGGGTCTAGGAGTCTCCCGTGGCTCAAAACCGTCTTTAGAGGCATCAGCACGCCATTTCTCGACCCGCTCTTTCATTTGAGCTCAAAAAAACATTCATATCTTGTCTGACATCTCTGCTACAAACTCTGGTCTTCAACTCTGGTTTTCAATTGAAAATTATCAAAATGACCCCCCATATTGAAATCATAGACGCATCCAAAACAAAGATATAACTCGCAACTTTCAATGCATAAACTTGTAGAATATGGTGAATTATTCTTTTGTGAATTGCGAACGATATTTTCAAATGTTTACTGTCTTCTCTTGTGATCAATAGGTAGAGGCTATCTCAAAATGAAAGTATTAGGGTGAAATTTTTCAGTCTTTCCGATGACAACATTCGCAATCTTAAATTGTATCAACCAATCAGCCCCACAGAAATGAAACTACAACACTCAACTCAGTATTGCTTTTCCTCTCTACGAAGTGCCTTATCAAATATTTCCCCCATACCTTAAATCACATGGGTATTACAGCTTTCAGGCGCTTTCTCCCAAAATGTACAACCGCCGATTAAAGCTTTTAGCCACGCTTTGTGAAATATCTGGACTGGCCAGTGTACTTCCATGTTCCCCCTCATTCCTGATTCCCCGATGCTTTTCGACGGCCGGAAAGCAAGTGCAACTCAAGAAACCGTGAAGGAGAAAGCCAGTACACATCGAGGTTAAAAAGAGAGCCAGAAGGGCGAGGGAAGGGGCAGCCAAAGTAACAAAAAGACTGGCCAAAGTTCAGTATGGTTGTCATTGAAAGAAACGGTTCATGGATTTCCTCCCAGTTTCTACCTCGACGAGTCCGCTAGCCCTTGCCGCTTTTCTGTGGTTCCTCAGCGTCATAAATACCAACACCGTGGCGTGGAAACCGAGTGAGGCCAGCACAGTTGGAGGGCAAAAGGAAAAAGTGAGACAAGGGAAGTAAATAAGAAGAAAAAGAATGAAACCAGTGGAAATAAGAGTTACTTCGAGAGCCCAGCAGTTTTATTTTTGTTTCGTCCTTTTTATTTTTATCTTTCTTTCATTCTTTAGGCTGAAACTCGAGGTGAAGGGAAGGACCGAGGCCAACTGTGTGGTCTCTCAGATCGACCGGCGACTAATTACATTTACCTATTTGCCGAGAGACCGTCTTCCCTGTTTTTCCGTCTCCTCCAACTTTTTTATCCCGTGGTTTTGTTGTCAAATGTAAACAGCCATTGCGCCACAACGGAATCCAATGAATTTCCTAATTGAGAGTGCTTCGGCGGTTATCGACCGATAACCAATAACCAAATAAGCCACTCGATTTGATATTTCACGACATCCATTTGCATTTTGATGTGCGCGACATAAGCGATCATGAGTGAGTGACAATGAATGGCCCTGATGAACCTCCAGTGGAATAAAAACTTTCTGTGACTTTCTCCCGACTCCATTTCCCCTTCAACCAACAAATCGTCGAAGGTTGACACCAGAACTTTGCTTTTTCACCACATCCCCTTGAGCCTCGATCTTCCCACTGACAGACACTATCTCAAGTAAATCGTTGAGCACTTGCGGATATCACCTCGCTCCACACAATTCACATTTTCCCCCTCTACGAATTCCTCGGAGTGACGAATGACGAGAATGAAACGTAAACCGAGAAAAGGCTATTTACCTAATCAGTGTCGGGCCAACAGCAAGTACCAGGGATTTGTCTCATTCTGTCCTCGGGGAGGGTTGTTGACAGAGTGCCGAGTGAGGGAAAAAAGAAGATTGGTCAAATATGAAGTGATTAAGTGGTTCAAGTGAATTCGAGGGAATCGTTTGGTATTGAGGTTACAAATGACATTTTCATCGATTGGAAAATGCTGGTGGCATCAGTCGAGGATCTGTTGTTTTAAATGTAAGAGGTCTTATTTGTTTTCCCAAATACTCACGGAAAAAAAATATATACTTGAATTGAGTATTAAATATACTTGAATCAAGTATATTACACCCAAAAAAAATTACTTTTGATCACTAGCAAAAGTACTTGTACCCAGTACCAAGGGGTTTCTGGGGAAAAGGCACATTTTTGTACTTCCTCGAAGTTACCAAACAACTTGATACAAGCATCATGCGTCAAGTGCCTGCGTACTGGTGAGAAGTACCTCAATACTTGTCACAAGTATTTTGTTACTTGGGGCAAGTAAAAAAATTACTTGTACTGAGTACCTGGCTGGTTCTTTTCAAAACTACCAAATAAACTCAATATAAGTTGAGTATAAGAACTCAAAAATGTTTTTCTACCTCTTCTAAACCTCTTCTGTGCTCCATTTCTTTGTTAAAAGTATTTTTCTTTGGAAAAGTACAATCCAATGAAAAAATTTGAGGACCACGTCATAAATACCTTAAACAAAACCACCTCGAAGGCGCTAGTTTCATCGCTGATGTTTGTCGTTTAGGGAAACGTCTGCCAGCTCCAGCCCAGGAAAACTGCCTCAAATCTGAAGTGATCGAACGCTGCAAATCCTCAGCTGACAGGTGTGCTCCGATAACCCCAGCCAATCCAAGTGAATAATTTCCAAGTAAACTCTCTCCCCACATTTTTATCAAGTGTCCTTCATTCCCCCCGAGCTCTGACTTGTCCCCCTAATTCAGGAATATCCCTTGTCGACGGTTTTCGCATAAAGACTCAAGTGACAATCCCATTTCCCAAGAATCTTTTTTCCACTCACCTTGTCCTCTCGCTTTCTGTTGCCCCAGCTGATCTCTCTCGCACTCCAGTCCTCCAACGGACTCATCTCCCTCCAGCCGAGATGCTCTCCAACCCTCAGGCGCCCAAGCGCTGAGGCACAATCCCTCTCAAAGTCTTGTGTCACTCCGATAGAGCCACTGGGGTTACCATCGGGAAAATTGTCCCGCAGTATCGAGGTCCCCACCATCGAATACGCGCACATGGACAAATGTCCCCTTCCCCTTGACTCGTCCGGTAATTGGCTCAATCTCAAGTGTGGAAACTCGCTCAAGACATTTCAAATGCTCAGCATTACCACACAATATCCTGAAGTCTCCTCGCGGCACTTGTAAACATAATGATTGCAACTGCACGAGGAAAAAAGCTCGAGGAAAATGACCAAACAGGTCAAGCAATTGGGGAGTTGAAGCCATTTCAGGTCCTTTTCACCCCATCAGTGAGAACAAAATTACTCAAGGCATCATTTTTTTGGGAGAAGAATTCATTTTTGTAAGGGGAGACTACTTATGAGTTTTAAAAGTCATGGAGTATTAGAGTGAGATTTCTCGTGCATTAAAAATCGATTATATATGTCTAACAACGAATAATTAGTGCAAAAAATCAATTATTTTTTGTTAAAAATGGTCCGGGGACTCCAATTTTTGAGCTACAAAAGTTTCTTTTCAAAATTTTTGAAAAAATGTGTACAATTACAATTACGAATTATTTTTTTGAAATTCAACTCCTACACAGCTGATTCAATTTTGGTTAATGTAAAAATTTGCGCCATTCATGTAAAATGGGCGGAAAAATTATCCTGAAAATGTTTAAAATATATTCTCTGTATCTGCTGAATTCTAAAAAACTAATTCGTAATTATTATTGTACATATTTTTCCAAAACTATTGAAAAAAAAACCTCTGTAGCCCGCGATTTTTAATACTCATAGTAGTTCCTCCTTGATTGCCTCTGGGGAGTTGTATTTCTCTGGGCTTTTCAATCCCAGGGAGTCAATGTTCATCTCCAAATTTTACAATTATTTTTAATTACGGGATGATTATACTACAAATGATCTCGAATAAAAACCCTTCATTAATTTTCAATTTCTTCAAATTTAAGATTTTCGTACGTAAAATAATTTGGAATTCTAGTTCTAAATGTAAATAATTGGCAATTGAGTTCATTGAAGCTCATGTGCATCATAATCATTCCATATTTCTTCTACCAAGAAAATAATCGACTCCAGAATAATCAAATCTATCAAGATAAACCGTTTTCAACGAATTCCAGTTACAAACATCTCAATTTTTCATTGCACTAGTTTTCAGTTATCCGTAAAAATTGATAATTACAAACAATGCCTTGCCCCCCGGGGATTCCCTATCTCCGCCCACAAAAATTCACCCGATTCAATCCAAATTATTCCCGGCAAATTAAACCATAAACCCCATCCATACCTAATTGAATAAAAAAATTCAAGATTAATCTTAACGTTTGCAAATGAAATTCAGCAGTGAAATACCAGGAAGAGCAGACGAAAAAACCGCTGAAATGTTGAAATAAAAAATCTCGTATAATTAGACCGGACTTTAATGAGCTTCGTTTATTATAATTACATCTCGGTGCCCCAGCGAGAATTAATTAGATACAAAAATGTTATAATTACACAACAAGTAGTTCCAGTCACTAGCTACCCCCCCCCTCCGCCAGCGCCGCCCCCCTCACGGACAAGATCGCGTGGTCCAGTGTGAGTCAAAGAAACGAGAATGCCAGAATGTCCAGATGATGGAGCACAAAAGAAAGATGAGTAAAAAAAGAAAAAAAATATAAAGCCAGAAGACGATACAGAAGGCGCATAAAAACATACTCCAGGAAAACGCTTGGCAGTGGTGAGGCATGCGCAATTGCGTGGGTGTATTCAGCCCTTGACGTGCGGATTCTCCCCACTGCCAACACCAAACTCCTCACCCTACCGGCGAGTGGCGTCGTGCGGTGCGCGCCTCCCAACCAAAAATCCGTCGACAGACTCAGTCACCGGGCCGATACGCGGGTAGCGGCACAGTACACCCTCAACTTGGTGTGTCATACGGCTGTTTCGTGCAACTTACATCCTGGGCTCACTGCCAAGGCCAGATTTCAAAATGAAAAACTCAAATTATTTTCGGAAAACAAGAGCGTAAAGAGAAATAAAAATAGTGAGAACAGTTTTTCAAAATCGATCCATCGTCGGGTCGAGGGATCACACCTGGATGATCAATGGGGTGTTATGAGTGTAATCGTGAGGGTAGTTACATGATTACATGGCTGTCAGTGAACTGCCATGGGTGAAAGTCCAGAGATTCTCTGATTTCACGACAAATCGGAAAATGAATTAGATGTATTTCTGCAATTTGCCTCTAGCCTCGTAACGAATCCGGTGTTTGAATTTGGTGTTTACATTAAGTGCTTCATGAGCTCATTAGATGATGGCTCCAGTGTGAGATTGGATAGCTTCAGTCGCCGACCTATTTCTGAATTAATCCCCGTGGTGTACCTGTGAAGAGTGTTCACACTCGAGTGTTCATCAAGTTGAGTGCAAGAAAAAAATGTGTGATAACCGATTGGCCGACAGTTGTTGGTAACTCCACTTGAGGATTCAGGCAGTCATTGGACGCATTCAAGTTTAATGCTCAAGTTTAATGCTGATTACGACGTGCACAGTGGACAGGAAGTCAGTGTATTTTGCAATCACCAATTTGTGCAGCGCAGTGCATTGTTTATCCGGGCGACATTGTCTTGAACGCCACTCGTTTGACAAGGCCTCTTGCAACAGATTGGTGCCGTAAGCAAGCCCACCAATGTCTCCCAGTTTGATTGGGTTACATAATTAATTAATCATACCGGTTGGAGTGCCGCGTGCGGCAGCCGACAAACATTGCATAATTAAGCTGCACCGCTTGCTGCACTTCCCATGCTGGTGTCTTCTAATATTGATATCGAGGTAATATCTTTGGATATATGAGAAGAAATTTGCAAGCTTTCGGGGAGTTGTGTCATTTGATTTGAATTATCTGGGAAATTCAGGTACGAGTGGGGGAGGAAATCCAATTTTGGTTTGGAAACTTCAGTTGGGAGAATGTAAATTGAAATAATTGAATCATCAGCACTAGTGCCTGATTGAATTATTATTTTCGAGTGCCTGATCAGGTCTATGCCTGTCAACCTGGCGAAAATGGTTTTCATGGAAATTCAGGTGGGACTTCATTCTGAAAATTATTTGTCTGATTTGCATTTAGGCACTCATAGAAATGTAGCATCTGCGGAAATCAGGTATATGTTCAGGTGTTCAGGGGAGATTCAGGCTCGTAAGCCTCGTAATTTCGTAGGATTTAAAGTAGCTGATTTAATTCATTTGATCGCCGATACTAGTATCTGATTTAGTTTTGATTCATATATGCCTAATCAGGTGACATTTAATTGTAAAATTATGGTTTGTACCTGATTATTCAGGCGCATTTAGAAACTGAGTTCTATTTATCAAACCTGATGAGTGATTCAATCGCCGATTGCGGTACTTGATTTAATTTCATCCATACATGCCTAATCAGGTGGTCGGTAGTTGATCAATTATATTTTGCACCTGATTATGCAGGCAGATTTGGAGTCTGAGCTGTATATATCAAACCTTATCAGATCACCTGTTCATTATTTATTTCACAAATGCTTGACTAACCTGATTCCTATTCAGGTACAATTCAGTAGCGAAGCGGTAAACTGGGTTAAGTCGATTTTTACTATTGGCTAGTTTTTGACGAATATCTCGGAATCTAAAAGAGATAGAAAGATTTTTGTCATGACCTTTTTTATAGAGCCAATAGAGCGTTATAAAAAAAGTCATGATAAAAATTTTGCTATCTCTCTTAGATTCCGAGATATTCAGCAAAAAGTGGCTAATAGTCAAAATCGACTTAACTCGGTTTACCGCTTCACTACTGAATTACAGTTGTATGTTTTTAAAAATATGATGTATTATTTGAAAATTGTGATCAATTCAATAGCGAATCGACAACCTGTGTTAAATCGATTTTGATTTTTGGGCAATTTTTGATTAATATCTCCGAATCTAAGAGAGAGGGAAATTTTTCTTATGACCGTTTTTATAACTCTCAATGAGCTTTACAAAAAAGGTTGTGACAAAAATTTCTCTCTTTTTTAGATTTCGAGATATTCGTCAAAAACTGGTCAATAGTCAAAATCGACTTGACTCAACGACTCTGCAGAACCCGGTGAAACCTCTCCCCCTCCCCGTCAATCCTGTCCGACATAAATGGCTCGATTCAACAAAGATCAGTAGTCGCGATTCTTGAATGATCAGCCGAGTAGTTTACTTTTCCACTTTGAACGGATTTCCCCGTCATCGTGGAAATCGGAATGACAAATGGGTGGGTGAAGTTGCCGGGTTTGTCCTGCTTCCTCTTACTCCCCCTCCCGATCCTTCCGCAATTACTGACTCCCACGAACGGAGATAATCGCTTGTACTTTACTTCTTTCATTTATTTCGAATTGGACATTTAATAACGCTCAGCAACGAGTTTCTGCAGCAATCGAACAAAAAAATTAAGCACGGATTATCAAGAAATCGTTAGTCTTACAGATCTTGTGCCTAATTATTCAGGCACATTCAGAACGTGGGGCATGCCTATTAAACCTGATCAGGTGATCTGTTATTTAATGCGCATTCGCATTATTCCCACATTATTTTTATTATTTAATCTACATTATTTGATCCACAAATTCTTGTCTAACCTGATCCTGATTCAACTTCAATTACAGTTGTATGATCTTTTTAAAATATTATACTAAATCATGTAAAAATTCTGATTAATTCTAAATTTGAACCTGATTTCCATTCAAGTGCACAATCTGCGGAATATTGTCAACAATTCACGCGTATCCCGTGAAAACTCTTCTCTTCTCCGTCAATACTGTCCAACATAAACGGATCGATTCAGCAAAGATCAGTAGTCGCGGTTCTTGAATGGTTAGCCGCCTAGTTTACTTTTTTACTTTGAGCAGACGCCCAAAAAAAAAGCCTGTAATCGTGGAATTCGGAATAATGAATGAGTGGGTGATGTGGTCCGGTTTCCTTCTGCAATTGCTGACTCCCACCGCCAAACATCATCGTTTGTACTTTACCTTCTTCATTTATTTCGAATTGGATTTTAATTAAATTAAGCATCTCACCGAGAAATCGTTACTTACAAATCCTGTACCGAATTATTCGGACAACTCTTAGAACTACAATTATATCTATCAAACCTGATCAGGTTGCCTATTCATTATTTCATTTACAAATTGTTGTCCTGATCTGATTCTGATTCAGGTACAATTAAAGTTGTGCACGGTTAGAAATTTTTGTCTGAATTTTCCGAGCCAAATCCTGGAAATTTTTATCGTGTGTAATTTTCACTGAAATTTCAGGAAATATTGACTTTGAAAAATTAAATACTCCATTAATATTCGGTTCCAATAATCTGAAAATCAATAAAATATTCGATTTTTTAGTTAAATAATTCCATAAAAATTCAGAAACATCAGGAAAAATTGAAAATCCATATCATCCTGTGTTTGAAAATTCATGTTTCATTGAAAATTCAATGGCGTTGTCAAATTTTCATCTCACTCTCGTGAAAACTCACGAAAACCTTTGAATTCTACCTAAAACTTGCAATTTCATAACCATTTTTCCCCTAAATCCGTTTCCATGAAATTTCAAAAAATTTCTTACAGTGAGTGATTATTTTAAAATACTATACATCATGTAAAAATATTATACCAACATTGTTGATCGTTCATAGAGTCTATTATTATTATTATTTTACACCATATTATCTTACTCAAGTCTAGTCACCGGAGGTCTTTTCTCGCGATTCGCCCCATCCGTCCGTTGCAATGTAAATGTGAATCACTCAATTTATCGGATTTTGTAAATGATTATGATGTCATTATTCCTCATGTGTACACAACTAATAATTAATAAATGCATAAGCATAATAATAACAATTGAAACATTTTCATTATTTTTATTAATTATTATTATTTCAATAATTATAAGAATAAATAATTATTAAATAATGAATTAACTATTAAATACTAATAAGCCTACATCTGAACCCACCATTTCGCGGAAACCTCGCGGAAACTCTCCCCCTCCCCCTCCGCATAAATACTGTGCAACACAAATAGATCAATTCAATAAAAATCAGTAGTCACAGTTCTTGCACGGTCAGCCGAGTAGTTGACTTTTCCACTTTGAACGGATTCCCCCGTCATCGTGGAAATCGGAATGACAAATGAGTGGGTAAAGTTACCGGATTTGTCCTGTTTACTCTCGCCCCTCCCCCATTCAATCCTTCTGCAATTACTGACTCCCACCGGCAGAAATAATCGTTTGTACTTTACCTTTGTCATTAATTTCGAATTGGATATTTTAATAACGCTCGGCAACGAGTTTCTGCAGCAATCAGACCTGCATTTGAAGTGGAACACTTTTTGCTAGCAATTTATTAATGAGATTTGAATTGTTGCGTTATTTAATTTCCCTCTGTTTCCACGTTTTCCACGTTTTCATTTGTGGGCTGCATCGGTTCGTTGCAAAAATAGGTACAATAATGGCTTCTTTCCTCCGAACAATGACACAATACACGTTGGCATCTGTATAGCTTCGTACCGCAGATGTAGTGTACCCAGCTGACAAAATATTTTCCCTTCTGCTAGATTCGTTGTTATTATTTAAGTTTCACTCTGGATTTTTTTCATCAGTTTTGATTTTATCTTCGGTTTTTCCAGCGAAACGGTTTTTTTGGCTGTCGGTCAGGTGAACTGTGCGGTGCTCCGTACATTCGATTACAAACGTGAAATCGATTGCCAGTTGTCGGTTGAAATCGCGGGGTTAGACTCGTACAGAGAGTGCCTCTGGGTCTTTTGGCCCCAGTCAAAATGGTTCGATGCATGTACGCTGAATCTAGATCGATTTCGGGTGCACGTAGGCTTGAATGGATGGGAAAAAATGAAAAGAAAGGTATGCAAGTTACCGGCTTCTGTGATTTTCCTGCGGAGGAGAAATGAGAGGGATTTAACGATTCTATTATAGTTGACCTCCTGAATCACAGGGAATGTAAAGGTTTGAATGGGAATCAATTGATGGGGCACTGACCGCACGTCTACTTTCATCCCTTATCCCTGCAGTTTACATGCTCGACGTGAGACCCTGATTGAAGGACCTGATCTCTCTTGAACTAAAAACCATATCGATGTTTAAATGTTGAAATATTCGAAGTTGGAAAATAGAGAAGGTTGGAAAAAAGAGAAAATGAAAAGTTTGCCGAATGGGATTTCTTAATTCCACTTGGAAATTTCTAGAAATTGTTTGTTGAAATTTCCACTACACTGCTAAAAATTTTGGTCCGAATTTTTCGTGCCAAATTCCGGAAATTTTTATCGTGTTCCAATTCTACTGAAGTTTCAGGAAATCTTGTCATTAAAAATTCAGAATTTCGTGGAAAAATCGAACAGAACTGTAAATTTCCGGTCCATTTTTCCCTGAAAATGAATAGAAAGCCAGAAAATTCTGGTAAATATATTCTTGAATTTTTAGGACGGTAACACTGAATATGATTTAGGGGGAAAAATCATGAAATTTCAGATTTCACTGAAAATTGAATGCAATTTGACACTAAATATTCATATCAGATTGGAAATTCAAATAAATTAAGGAATCCTCGCCTTTACGCCCTTTAAAATTCTGGAATTTCACAGAATTTTCAGTGAAACCTGAAATTTCATGTTTTTTTTCCCCCTAAATGGCATTCATGTCACCGTCCATGAAATTTAATTTTTTTTTAACAGTGTACTCGAAAATCTTCACCAAGTGACAGTTCTACTGGAATTCCAAGGAATTTTGTCACTAAAAATTGCCAATTTGATGATAAAATCGACGAGAAATGTAAATGTGTTCAAATATTCCCAAAAAATACATCTATAGACGTAAAAATTCCTGTCACCTACCCAACATTTCGTGAATACTTTCAAGATAATTAATTCAAAATCCTGTTCCACGACGAAACACGTCTTCCAGTTTTTCCTCGCTGCGAAGCCCAGATCACAAACACTCAACCGAATTAAAAAAAAATTCCCAAGAAGGAATGCATCGAAGGCTCCCCCAGTTCTCCAGCAGTGGAGAAATGACAGGGATTCAACAATTCCATTACAGTTAACCTCCCGAATAATCCGGAATATAAAAGATTCGAAAGGCAATGAATCGACGTAGCATTGACCTAACGTCCATTTTCATGTCCCAGAAAATTCGACCGCTCGTACATCTCACGGGGCTCCCCTACCGTGAGTGTGAGTTCACCCGTGTGCTGGAGGAGAAGAGGCTCTGAGACACGACCGCTCGTTACGTGTGATATTACCCGAGACGATTCCATGAAGAGGGTCAAGCGCGTAAAAAATATGACTCCACCAGCAGTTTCCGAGTGGTTGATGTATATATGTAGGATTTTCACGTATATATTCCATGTTTCTACTTCTGAATATAGCGCCACCTCAGCACTGTATTTGCAGTGAGGACCAAGTTTCTTCAGTGATTGTACGGATTGGGGTTAATAAACAGTCAGAGAGCGGACGTTCTCTGAAGCTCAACTTGCGTAATCTTTACTAAATACAGTTCGAGGCTATTTTCAATGAAAACAAGCCACCTTGAGATGAAGGAAGAGAACTATGTAGTCTCCTTGTCTATTTAATCAAGTGAAGAACTTCCAGCGTCCGAAACGTTTGCTGGAGTTTCGAGTGTATTCGTTGCTGAGTGAAAGCTAAGAGAGTGAATACTCAGAGGATGTCGTCTTTTCAATGTGCGTGGGGAAAGACGACGATAAGACTCGTAATTCTCATGAATTTTCTTGGTAATACAGGTGAACTGCGCGGAGATGAAAGACGAGACGATGCAGTTTCTCGTCTCGTCTCGTTGTCAGGAAACCAGTCTCTCATTTCGTCTTGTATCGAAATACGAGAGTCATTTCTTCTCTCGACTCGTCGAGAATTGAAAGACTCTCTCGTCTCGTCTCGCCTCTCGTTTTCGATCGGCTTTTCTCGCCTCGTCTCGTTTGTCTCGTCACGTCTCGTTATCGGGAAAACCATTCTCTGATTTCGTCTCGTATCGCAATACGAGAGTAATTTCTTCTCTCGACTCATCGAGAATTGAAAGACTCTCTCGTCTCGTCTCGCCTCTCGTTTTCGATCGGCTTTTCTCGTCTCGTCTCGTTTGTCTCGTCACGTCTCGTTATCGGGAAACCATTCTCTCATCTCGTTTCGTATCGCAATATGAGAGTAATTTCTTCTCTCGTCTCGTCGAGAGTTGAAAGTCTCTCTCGTCTCGTCTCGTCTCGTCTCACCTCTCGTTTTCCATCGCTTTTCTCGTCTCGTCTCGTTTGTCTCGTCTCGTCTCGTTGTGAGAAAATCATTCTCTCATTTCGTTTCGTATCGCAATACGAGAGTAATTTCTTCTTCTCGTCTCGTCAAGAATTGAAAGACTCTCTTGTCTCGTCTTGTCTCGTCTCGTCGCCCGTTTCTCTCGTTTTCGATCGGCTTTTCTCGTTTGTCTCATCTCGTTTGTCTCATCTCGTCTCATCGCCCTCGCCTCTCGCGACACCACTACCTGAACCTGATCAAGTTTTCATGTACGCTGTTCCTCATACCTGATTTTAGTTAGGCCCACCATCAGGTCCTCACGCACAATATCTCATGGAGAAGCCCTCTCCAATATACCTCACCCTGAATACACCTGATCCCGACTTGATATAAATTTCTGCCCAGCAGACTCAGACCATAAAAACCCGAGTAAAAAGGATGAAAGGCGGATGGAAAACTTTTGGATGAAATGTTTTCAATTGAGTCGTCGACTTCATGGGAAAAAAAATAATGAAGAGCCCCTCAACTCTTTCCCCCGTCTTTTTCACATTCATCCGTATGATAGAATACTCTGCGGCTTCGTTTGTGTAGGAGTACAGCCTGTATCTGACAACTGGATAATTAATTTTCGAGTTGCTCTAGGACTATGAAAATGAACGATGCTCCGTTCAATCTTCCCACTGATAAGGGAAGCGTTTATCATCCCGTTCATCATACTCTCGTTGAAGAAATGATCAAATGAGAAATTATTTCGATTGATATCCGTCTGGCACGTGGAGTTGATTTTGACGCAGTCAATGGCGTGCATTTGATGCGATTGTCACTCGAGGAAATGAGAAAAGCCAATTCTCTGTCGAACGTGTGTCTGAGTTTGAAGCGCTGAATGTTGATGCATTGTCGCTGCTCCAGTTCTGGATGACGACAAAACTCGATTATTAAACACTTGATTCGTTGTATGCATCATCTGCTTCGTACTCAGCTGCCTGAATACGTGTGGCAAGATGTGTTGTAGTTATCAGAGAGCAGTGAAACGTGCGCGGTGTGTGCTGGAAGGCTGTGGCTCGCCCCTGTGATACGTCATAAGTCACAGCTGGGTAGCACGTTGCGACGACATCGACTCTATGCTACCGGCCTCCATGAGTTTCAAGCCAGAGGTGTCTGGGCTGGGTGTTATAGCGGAACATTAACCAGTTCTGTATCTTAGCAACCGAAAGTCTGTCTTTATCAGTCCCTTTTTGGTGCCTCCGGTGGGGCTGGTTATTGCGAGGTATGATTGATACTGGGGATATCACGTGCTCGCTTCACCCTTGCGGCAAAACATCTCTCTTTGTCTCGAATACCCAGTGCGTCAATAAAACGGACAATTCGATTTTAAAACAGATATGGAATACTGATTGACTCGCTGGTACACGGAGAGAAATTTTTGATAAAAATTATCCTACCGTTCTATAAAAGTGTATTATGAGTCATCGTTTCCTCATTTCTATCCCGAGATTTAGTCAAAATTGATATATGTGGACGTCCGTATGAAAAGGGACTACTTTGTCGATTCTAGTTTCCGAGATATTCACATTTTTCTCTTGCCAACTCCCATTTAAACCCATGTTAAATTATTTTTTCGATCTTCTTTAGCGTCGTCACTCTTTACGCTATCAAGTTCATTCTGGGCTCTAAATGTTCAGAATCAGATGAAGATGATGGGAATATACATAACTCCAATAGTGCCAAAGTGGTCCCTTTTCATGTGGACGTCCACATATGATGATTAAATTTTATTCTACGTCAGAGAAATTTTATCCTGACGCATAATATATTTTACCCTTCCAGTCCAATAATTTTTATGTGGATAACAACGAAAATTCTAGAACGGTTTGTAAATTTTACCCTAGCGGTACAGTAATTTTTACTCTACTGACACGATAATTTTTATTTTTATCAGGATAAAAATTCTCTAACGTAGCATATAATTTGATCATCGTATATGAATTTTTACTAAATTAGGGATAGAAATGAGGAAACGATGACTTATAATTGACTTTTATAGAACGGTAGGATAATTTTTATCAAAAATTTCTCTGAGAAAGTGATTTCCGTGAGAAATCATTAGTTTTTCCGAAAAATTAACTGCTAGATCGTGTTAATTGTACTTCTGAATTAGAAATAGTTTGTTGATTTGTTTGTTTAGATGTTTATCTTTAATAATCTTTAGGTGTTTACAGTGAGTCGATTTTCAAATTGATTATTGGCCCATCTTTTATGGATCGCAGTTTAAAACAACGACGGATTGATATAATTTGTTGTTTTATCTTCAAAGTTGATATTCGAAGCTATTTAGTCTATTTATAATTGTTGGAATTGAAAGAATTGAACAAGTATTGATTGGTTATATCGAGAGATATGATTTAATTTCGAACGTCATTCGAATTGGTTCTTAACAATCAGCAATTAACATTATTTAAACCACTTGAATATTTCACGGCGTATAAATAAATAGAATATTATAAATTGATAAAATTGAATATAATAATATAATCACCAGACGACATTAACATCCCCTCAACTCTCTTCTACAAAAAACAAAAAAAAAATACAACCAATACCAAAATTTTCAAATTAATTGGAACAAACCGCGCTCGCTGTTTCCAAGCGATTTGTTATACATCGGAATCCAATGCTGCAATTAACGTCACATTTTCCCCGGAAGTAAATGGAGCATTCGTACACAATAAAAAAATAACCCCCAGAAAACAAGTGGAAGGGGTTGGAAAAATAAATAAATACCAGGAATAACAGAGTGTGACAGTCTCGTTAATCGTCGGTGTCCCGATCGTCCGATTGTATCGCCGGCACACATTTCTCCCCTCCACCCGTTGCCGAGTTGGGATATAACGTACGATCACACACACCTCATTCCCCCAGCGAAACGTTTTGAGTGGCGTATGCCAGACGATAAGTAGCCCCAGTTTTATTTATTTCACTCCTTTTATCTTTTTTTCTCGCAATTTCATTTTTTTCCCCTCTCCTTTATCAGAGTCTTTTTTTTCGAGTACTTACAAGACACGCCGCCGCAACTGCTTCATATTCAGCCCTCGTACTGCGGGTTCCCCCCACCCTCAGCACTACTTTATATATAACATTTGACCCGGCGCTCCTTTCTGGCTATCTTTATCGGGGTATGGCAGAGGGCGTTGAAAATCACGTCAGGGGGGCACTATAAGTCAAAGGGTGAAGGGGGACAGGAGCCGTGACGGCCACTCATACAGGAGTGTAAATCGTTCAACCGAGCTTCTACAACAACTCGAGCCCCCCATTCGTATTGACGTCCTTTCGATACACATATGTATGCATATGCCTTTAAATCGGGTTCAGCCATACATCAAACCCTAATTCCACTGTGTACCGACGCACGCCCTCTCCAGTGTCACCTTTTTTTCACCTTTTCTCTTTATATTTTATCTCGAGTAATCCCAGATATATATCCTCGGGATTATGGGCACCATACATGATGGATTTTGCTTTTTTTATCGTGATATATAAGATGTCGATTTAATTTTGAAATATTGGGGACAATATGGGATTCGGTGTATGGGTTTGCGATTGGTTTTAGCGAATTGGGAGGGGGAAGCGATTTTTTCAGTGGTTGAATTTCAATTAAGGGCGCGGATGTGGAATGGTGATTTGGAATTGCATTTTCAGGGGCGATTGTTTTTTATGTGACTTGGGATTTCTAGCAGGCCAGGGTTTCGATAGAATTTCGAGGAATTTTGGAGATGAGATTTTAGGTTTTTGTAGAGTAAATGGAGGGCTACGTCTCCTGCTCGATCCGCTCGCCGTGGCCCTTATTTTGATCCGCGTGAGCCTTATTTGGACCCTAATTCAGACCCTCGTGACCCTTATTCTGACCTATACAGCCCCATCACCCTTATTTTGACCCTAACCCCTTGTAACCCTTATTTTGATCCTTATGACCATTCTTTGAACCCTTATTCTGACCCTCATTTTTTGAAGGCCCGAGTTGTAGACCCGAGTTTGTAGCAGCGATGTCAGACAAGATATGAATGTTTTTTTGAGCTCAAATGAAAGAGCGGGTCGAGAAATGGCGTGCAGAAGTCTTTAAAGATGACAAATCTCTCTAAAGATGATGTCTGTTTTCAATTGAAAAGCGCAATTGTGACAACATTTTCCAGTGGGTTCTAGGAGTCTCCCCTGGTTCAACACCATCTTTAGAGGTCCTAGCACGCCATTTCTCGACCCGCTCTTTCGTTTGAGCTCAAAAAAACATTCATATCTTGTCTGATATCTTTGCTACAAACTCGGGTCTACAACTCGGGCCTTCAATTGAAGGCCCGAGTTGTAGGCCCGAGTTTGTAGCAGCGATGTCAGACAAGATATGAATGTTTTTTTGAGCTCAAATGAAAGAGCGGGTCGAGAAATGGCGTGCAGAAGTCTTTAAAGATGACAAATCTCTCTAAAGATGATGTCTGTTTTCAATTGAAAAGCGCAATTGTGACAACATTTTCCAGTGGGTTCTAGGAGTCTCCCCTGGTTCAACACCATCTTTAGAGGTCCTAGCACGCCATTTCTCGACCCGCTCTTTCGTTTGAGCTCAAAAAAACATTCATATCTTGTCTGATATCTTTGCTACAAACTCGGGTCTACAACTCGGGCCTTCAATTGAAGGCCCGAGTTGTAGGCCCGAGTTTGTAGCAGCGATGTCAGACAAGATATGAATGTTTTTTTGAGCTCAAATGAAAGAGCGGGTCGAGAAATGGCGTGCAGAAGTCTTTAAAGATGACAAATCTCTCTAAAGATGATGTCTGTTTTCAATTGAAAAGCGCAATTGTGACAACATTTTCCAGTGGGTTCTAGGAGTCTCCCCTGGTTCAACACCATCTTTAGAGGTCCTAGCACGCCATTTCTCGACCCGCTCTTTCATTTGAGCCCAAAAAAACATTCATATCTTGTCTGACATCGCTGCTACAAACTCGGGTCTACAACTCGGGCCTTCAATTGAAAACCCGAGTTGAAGACCCGAGTTTGTAGCAAAGATGTCAGACAAGATATGAATGTTTTTTTGAGCTCAAACGAAAGAGCGGGTCGAGAAATGGCGTGCTAGGACCTCTAAAGATGGTGTTGAACCAGGGGAGACTCCTAGAACCCACTGGAAAATGTTGTCACAATTGCGCTTTTCAATTGAAAACAGACATCATCTTTAGAGAGATTTGTCATCTTTAAAGACTTCTGCACGCCATTTCTCGACCCGCTCTTTCATTTGAGCTCAAAAAAACATTCATATCTTGTCTGACATCGCTGCTACAAACTCGGGCCTACAACTCGGGCCTTCAATTGAAGGCCCGAGTTGTAGACCCGAGTTTGTAGCAAAGATGTCAGACAAGATATGAATGTTTTTTTGAGCTCAAACGAAAGAGCGGGTCGAGAAATGGCGTGCTAGGACCTCTAAAGATGGTGTTGAACCAGGGGAGACTCCTAGAACCCACTGGAAAATGTTGTCACAATTGCGCTTTTCAATTGAAAACAGACATCATCTTTAGAGAGATTTGTCATCTTTAAAGACTTCTGCACGCCATTTCTCGACCCGCTCTTTCATTTGAGCTCAAAAAAACATTCATATCTTGTCTGACATCGTTGCTACAAACTCGGGCCTACAACTCGGGCCTTCAATTGAAGGCCCGAGTTGTAGGCCCGAGTTTGTAGCAGCGATGTCAGACAAGATATGAATGTTTTTTTGAGCTCAAATGAAAGAGCGGGTCGAGAAATGGCGTGCAGAAGTCTTTAAAGATGACAAATCTCTCTAAAGATGATGTCTGTTTTCAATTGAAAAGCGCAATTGTGACAACATTTTCCAGTGGGTTCTAGGAGTCTCCCCTGGTTCAACACCATCTTTAGAGGTCCTAGCACGCCATTTCTCGACCCGCTCTTTCGTTTGAGCTCAAAAAAACATTCATATCTTGTCTGATATCTTTGCTACAAACTCGGGTCTACAACTCGGGCCTTCAATTGAAGGCCCGAGTTGTAGGCCCGAGTTTGTAGCAGCGATGTCAGACAAGATATGAATGTTTTTTTGAGCTCAAATGAAAGAGCGGGTCGAGAAATGGCGTGCAGAAGTCTTTAAAGATGACAAATCTCTCTAAAGATGATGTCTGTTTTCAATTGAAAAGCGCAATTGTGACAACATTTTCCAGTGGGTTCTAGGAGTCTCCCCTGGTTCAACACCATCTTTAGAGGTCCTAGCACGCCATTTCTCGACCCGCTCTTTCGTTTGAGCTCAAAAAAACATTCATATCTTGTCTGATATCTTTGCTACAAACTCGGGTCTACAACTCGGGCCTTCAATTGAAGGCCCGAGTTGTAGGCCCGAGTTTGTAGCAAAGATGTCAGACAAGATATGAATGTTTTTTTGAGCTCAAACGAAAGAGCGGGTCGAGAAATGGCGTGCTAGGACCTCTAAAGATGGTGTTGAACCAGGGGAGACTCCTAGAACCCACTGGAAAATGTTGTCACAATTGCGCTTTTCAATTGAAAACAGACATCATCTTTAGAGAGATTTGTCATCTTTAAAGACTTCTGCACGCCATTTCTCGACCCGCTCTTTCATTTGAGCTCAAAAAAACATTCATATCTTGTCTGACATCGCTGCTACAAACTCGGGCCTACAACTCGGGCCTTCAATTGAAGGCCCGAGTTGTAGACCCGAATTTGTAGCGAAAATATCAGACAAGATATGAATGTTTTTTTGAGCTCAAACGAAAGAGCGGGTCGAGAAATGGCGTGCTAGGACCTCTAAAGATGGTGTTGAACCAGGGGAGACTCCTAGAACCCACTGGAAAATGTTGTCACAATTGCGCTTTTCAATTGAAAACAGACATCATCTTTAGAGAGATTTGTCATCTTTAAAGACTTCTGCACGCCATTTCTCGACCCGCTCTTTCATTTGAGCCCAAAAAAACATTCATATCTTGTCTGACATCGCTGCTACAAACTCGGGTCTACAACTCGGGCCTTCAATATCCCTTGCTACCCCTATTTGACCCTTCATCTTTGACCCTTAATTTTGGAGTTTCAATTTCGAGTACCAAATTTTCATCTCCAGAAGTCGATTTGGATTTTTATAATATAGAATGAATTAGGGAAATTGTGAAAGTCCAGGTCAATTATTCGATGGAAATTAGTGAATATCAGGAGCATTCAGGGAAATATGTTCTTGGGTTTTTAATTAATTGAAAATTCAGTAAATTTGGCGCTGAACTTTTTTTCATCGTGATATATAAGACGTCGATTTAATTTTCAAATTTTGGGGACAATGTGGGACTGTCGGTGGCTGTGTTTCTGATTGGTTGTAACGAATGGTGAGAGAGGAAGAATTTTTTCAGTGGTGGAATTTCAATTAAGGGCGCCGGTATTGGAGTGATGAATTTCGTTTTCAGTGGCGATCATTTTTTATGTCGCTTGGAGATTTTTAGCAGGCTATAGTTTAATTGGATTTTTCAGGAATTTCGGTTACGAGATTTTAGGTTTTTATAGAAAAATTTAGGGGAATTGTGAATTTTGGGTCAGTTATTCGATGGAAATTAACAATTATCAGCAAAATTCAGGTGAATAAATTCTCCTGAATTTTCAATTGAATAAAAATTCAGCTAATTTGGTGTAGAAAATTCATATGTCGATTGAAAATTTAAGTAAATTGCCTAATCCTCGTCTTCCTGCTGCTTACAAATGTGAAATTTCAAAGAATTTTGTCATGGAAAATTCCAAATTTCATGAAAAAGGTAATGACAGCTGTACATTTCACCAGAACTATTCCAAGAAGATTAAAAAAAACCGGAAATTTGAGGTAAATACATTCTAGTATTCTTAATTATTTGAAAATTCAGTGTAATTTCAAGTAAATTGCTAAATTCTCGTCTCCCTGCTGCTCTCCAAACTTGAATTTCATTGAATTCTCAGTTAAACCTGAAATTCCACGATTCATTTTTCTTGAACCTCATCCAGCCTCACTCCCCTGAAAATTACTACTCAACTCTCCCTGGAATTTCAAGCCTCCCAACAATGTTGAAACAGCAGAAAATCCCATTCTGCGTAAATTTCATTCTCAATATTGAAAATCCACCGAATCGATCCCAAGTTGAAGTGTCTCCACGAATGAAACTTCATCCTCATATTTTAGGCTGAAAAAATCGTCTCAACGAGAAAAATTTCCGTCGCACTTTTGCGGCAACGTCGTGGTTTCATACTTTTTCCTATGTTCTATTTTTATTCTCCCTCTCCCTTGTTTCTACATTTTTTTCCCGTCGGGGCATGGGTGGTTGGATGTAATTCCCCATAGAAAACGGGAGGTTGTTCTGGAACTCTCGGGTCACGTAGACGACCTAACTGTGTGACACCCGCCCCTGCGCCTTTTATGCGAAGGGTTACTGCCGTCGTGCAAAAGTTCGAAAAACCGAGGAGGGGATGGGACAGGAGACGAGAGAAATCCATAAGCCGGAGGAGAATCGGACCTCACCTAGGAAACTTTATCTTCCTTTTGTCTCAGCCCTTGTGGACAAAATGATGCTCGTAGCCGTTGAGCTCAATCCAGGAACCTCCTCCTCTGTCACCTCGTCTCCTTCGTTTCTGTTATGTACGAAAATACATGGGGAGATCGAGTCAACCTCTTACGTCCAACGGTTTTCTGTTATATACCCGGATAGGAGTATCACGTGGCTATTCTTGCGCTTCCTTGAGTTATTAATGAAACATCCGGCCCCAAAATCGTCTAATAATTCACGGAGAGCAATCAATTTCTGAATATTATTGCACTGTTTTCAAAGATGCTCCTGAATTACAAATTATTTCACTCAGGTGATTTTAAAATTCGGATTATTGTTGTTTTTAAATGACAAATATGATAGTTAATGGATTAAATTCATTCGGATGTTTAATTCGATTTTCAAAGAATTTTAGAATTGACAGATCTTTACATCGCTCACTTTCAATTTTTTATTAAAATCTGTTCTTTTTCTGTTTTTAAATTGAAACAGAATAAATATCATATTAGACAAGAAAATTCATTAAAATTTTTTAAAACACTCTCCTTTTGCTTCCGAATGGAAGCACTGTATTCGTAAAATCTGAAATTTCTAATTTTTTGTGTGACGATGATTATTAAAATCTGTTCTTTTTCTTTTTTTAAATTGAAACAATAAATATCATATTAGACAAGAAAATTCATTAAAATTTTTTTAAAACACTCTCCTTTTGCTTCCGAATGGAAGCAGTGTATTCGTCAAATCTGAAATTTCTAATTTTTTGTGTGACGATGATTAATTTTGGTCTCAGGATATGCTGTTTTTAAATCATGTCCATATGTATGTATGTGCGTGAGCGTTTTTTCAAATTTAGTTTTTCGACGATCATTCAAAAAATAATCGTCGAAATCTTTCCAATTATGGCTTAAAATATTCGTTTGAATGTTATCTCGGTTGAGTTCAAAGATACTAGCGATCCCATCATTTGCTTTGAAATTATAGCCTCAAAAAGCGTTTAATCAAGGTTTAATCATGATTTCGTCGGAATCAGTGTCCAGTGGAAGTTTAAACAAGTTTAACACAATTTAAATAATTTACTTACGACCGAGGAGACATAAACATTGATGTATCAGGAGCATGAACTCTTGTGATATCAAATTTTACAATCATTTTGTTTTTACTCAATCTCTCTAATTTGAATGAAATAAATTTAATTCACTAAAAAATTTTATCTCAAATTGTCTTTTAAAAAACTCCTGAATTTTCCTGAGGTTAAACTTCAGGAAGGATCCCTACGAATCTGAAATTAATAACAGAAAACTAAATTTGCACTTTTTTGTTTAAATTCGATTAATCCATTCGGAAACAAATTGTTAATTTTCATAGTTTCAAAAAAACTATACTTGATTTAGATATGTGCAGTGGGCCACTTGTGTATATTAACTCGTTAATTTGTTCAATGGAGCAGAATAAAAAGTCCAGACCAGATCGATCTAAATAATGTTGAACTCAATGATCGATCGATACTCAAAAAACAACAGAAATTTCCCCACATTTGTACCCCTCCAAGGATCATCAGTCGTGTTTCTTTGATATTTTAAAGTGATTTTCAAATTTCTGGAAACTTCTCCTGTGATAAGGAGTAATCACTCGATAATAAAGCAGAAGCCCCTCGAGATAACGTATCGCAGCAGTTCGTGAATAACTCCTTCAAAACTTTTTCAATATCAGCATAACCTCCCTAAAATCGATAGACATAGTTGTGCTCCCCCACTAAACTATATTCACCACATTTTCAGCATTATAACTGGCGTGAGATATCGAAGATACACACCCATTTCGATATTACTCCACTACCAATCCGATTATCGTATGTTGTCACAGTTCGATGAGCCCGAGAGCCCGGGCTCCAGTGCTGTTTTGGAATATAGCGGCATTCTATCTATCCCATGAATTTATGATGAGTTGGATATAAGTCCTCTGTAATGGTGTCGATATCCGATAGAGCCGCACTCGATATTGATGTGTGTCTAATTGTAATCGCAATCGGCCATGTTTCTTCCATATCGCGCTCGTCGGCGGAGCTTTTAGGATTCCCGCGACGCTCGAGAAACAAAAATTTAACGAGAAAATGTTTTCAATCTGTTTCGGTCTGTGAGATGAGTTTTATGTTACTCTTTCATTCGTTCGACATGAAAATAACTGAAAGGGCGTTATCATTTGGTTCGTCTCATTTTTCACTATCGAACGGGATTTTTCTCTTCGTGTAATTGGTTTCGGGAGTGAATTGCATGGAGAGAAATTTTGTGCGAGACAAATAGTGACAAATAGAGACAAATAGTGAATTTTCTCGATACCCCATTTGGCCTAAGTTTTCGGACATTTTACAATGATTTCATTATTTAAACTCTGCAGGTCTAAATTTAAATCTCGAGATTGACCCGTTGGAAAACATTTTAAACATCTGAAAAAAAAATAAAAAGTTTACTTTTGGAGAAAAAATGATGAAATAATTTAAAAAATTCTGTTTTTAAAAATTCCGAGCATTATCTATAAATAATTTCTGTATCAAACTGTGAAAGATACTTGGATATCCTCAATGTCTTGAATTGAGATTCCTCGAAATCACTGGTTCCTCCAGTCTCCAATCCATATTTTATTAACGACTCTTTGATTGCTATATCGGAAAATAAAGCGGGAAAAAACAGAAGCAATAGGAAGTACTATTTCTGCATGAGTATGAGTTGAAGGTGCGATTCTACACGCGATGTCACCGAGAGCACCCCAGGGAGGATCAGTCAACGCCGAAGAATTTTTCCGGGTTGAGGAATAAAAGGAAGTTTTTCCCCCAGCGATAAAATTCTCCACGAGCCTCTGGAAGCTTTGACTTTCACCTTACCCTTTTTTCCCTCAAGTTCTTCCCAGCGACCAACTTAAAAAGGCTCATACCTTGATGCAGGACGAACCAACTTCCTAGAGTTTGATGGTTCTTCTGTTTATAGTGTCAACTAGTTTTGTATAATAATGTCCTCCGGTTGCTTTGCGGGAATGCATAAAACATCGAGTTCGTCGAGTTGCAGCTTTCATTATTCTTTTATTTTGGGGTTGAATTTTATTATCCAATAGTTCATTCTTTCGTTGGCAGTAATTTATTTTTTGGAAAATATAATTTGAATGTCATTGATTATTCAGGACTTTTTTCGAAATCTTCACGAGCGATTTGAAAAGAAAAATTTGATGACTGAATATCTGTAGATCTTGGCGCTATCAACTATTTTCAGCTGAAATTTGCGATGATTTGCTTGAAAATTCACAGTTTGGCGGAGAAATTAAAGCAAACTGTTTGCTGGGAATATTTTTTCAAAGATAAAACAGCTAAATTTATTTGTTTTATGTCCAATGCCGTTCGCAAAAAGTTCGTGTACAGTCTATGTATCGTGATGCCGTCGAGATTACACGATAAAATTTTTGGATAGATCATTACGGTCAGAAAAAACATCGAAAGTTTTGAAATCATCGCCATCTCGAAAAACATGGGATCGGTGCATCTCGTCACGATTTTGGGAGGTCTTATTTTGCCTGGGTCTCGACTTTTTCGGTTTTTTCTGTTTTTATATCGCCGATATATCGTAACGATATGTCGTAACGATATGTCGTAATCTGGGATTCTGTTATTGTAAACTGATGCGATATTTTAGTCAAGAAATATAAACTTCTTTCAACTCAACGCCATCTTACTACAATCTCAAGGCTTTTCCTTGTAACAATATTCATCCTGATTCGACATACGAAATGCTCACTTCAATTATAATTTAGTTGGAACAACATTTGATCGTGTTGATTGAGATAACAACGTATTTAGTGATGAGAATAATTTTGATTTTTGAGTAAACCAACGAATTTCTGGAGTTAGCAAACTTTTGGCTAGAAAGAAATCAAATACTCTCATTATTGCGACCAATAAAAGGAACTTCAACTCTGGAGAAGTTCCATTTCTCCCAATCAAATGTATCTCAAGAAGAGATAACTGGTATTCCCTATGAAATCATGTTTATTTGAAATTTAACAACCAATGATAGTATTTAAATAAAATTCTCTTCATAAAATTAATTTTTTCATACAACCGTAACCACATGCTATAGAGTGTCTACAGGAGAAACTTCAACCGTTTAATGAAATAGATTTATTCAAAACGTTAAATATCTCGGAAACTGCTCAGCTTAGAATTGATTTGTGAAAAACCATTGGATTACATCGACGCCCGATTATAGCTCGTGCAATGTACAATGCATTGATCGGAATGGGCTATCATCAATGAAAACGACAATATGATGCGATGATTAGATAATGCTCTGGCGCTCGTGAAAATGGAAAGATTAACCCCTGCAGCACGAATACTCCGCTCGCTCCAATTTCGATTCACCCTGGAATTGAGCGTGTCAATCCGCAATATGATTTGCATCGAAATGATCAATCTTGACTATCGGTGAACATTTCATCGTCGAGTATACTTGACACATTGATAGTCGCTCGATCTTTCGCGAAAGTGCACCATGATTGAGCATCCTTCAGGCGCCCGACCAAAACTATCCGGTGAATGGAATTTTTCCCAGTGTTAATTTTCGCATAGTTCACACATTCGCGATTTGTATCCGCACACTGAGAAAAAAATTTCCTAATATGTAGACGTATTTACGTGAAAACAATAAATACTTGAAGATTGACGATTGTTGTACGCGATTTGAGTGAGTTCATTTGCGACAAAATCATACTTGAGTATAAAACTTTTAAAGTATAAGATCTTTCTTCGGCCACGTGGGCTGAGATGCCTTGGGAAATTGAGAGATTGAAGAAAATTTTAATTGTCTCAAGTAAATACGTTTCAGATATTACAAATTTTTTGTCTCCGTGTGGACAAGATGTTTTAATAATGGCTTGAAATACAAGTCACCAAATTTAAAACTTTTTTTCAGTCTCAATTCCAGATAGTTGAAGACTACTCAGGCACTAGTCATTTATAACGGATAAGACATTAACCCCAATAATACACGGACGTATAAGACGTTTTTGGTGACGTGTCCATTTTCTTTCAATTTATTGAAGTTGTGAATTCAAACATAGTGTCATTGCAGGATCAGAAGGAGGTAAAACCTTGAATATTATTCTCAGGAAATAGTGGATTTCGTCATGGGGCCGAAAAAAACTTTTCTGGCGAATATGAATTTACAACCGAAGCCGAAGGCGACGGTTGCAAACACATGAGGTAGAGTAGGTTTAAATTTTTTTCATCATTATTGTAATCACAAAATTTTTTTCAATGTCTGGAATGTATGGTTTAATACCTCAATTTGAGACATTAAAAATAGTCAAACTTTAGGAACACAAACCTCTTAAAAAAGGAAAGAAAATTATCATAATTTTTATCGTATTTAATTTCCACTGAAATTTCAGGAGATCTTGTGGTTGAAAAATCAAATATTCCATTGATTTTCTGTTCAAATGATCTAAAAATCCCTAAAATGCTTGATTCTGCAGCTCAATTACTCCGTGAAAATTCATACAAACCAGGAAAATGCAGGGAAAATGGAGAATTCATGACATTTTATTTTAGAAAATTCACATTCCATTGAAAATTCCATCAAATTATGAAATTTCCATCTACGTCCTACAGAAAGCTCATGAATTTCCTTGAATTCTACCTAAAACTTGAAATGTCATAACAACTTAACCCCTAAATCCGATTCAATGTCGCTCTCATGAGAATTACTATCACATTTTCTGTGAAATTTCAAAAAATTTCCAAGTGTACCGATGAATAGGATTTTTCCCAGTGTAAATTCTCACATTGTTCACCTATTCTCGTCTCGTATCCGGAGCGGTGTGTCTAGATAAGTGGCTTTCTAATCCTCTGAAGTAACCGTGACAACGACAATTAAAGATCGCTTCCTGTCGCGACGTTACATCTGGCTGGGAAGGGTCGGAAAATGCTCTAGCGAGTGGGAGTATCTCTCTCTCTTTTCTCGATGCTGTTTGCTGTGCAAAAAGGGGGAACTATCCGAGCGAGTATGGAAGCGTCGTGAAAAGGGTGCATGATATTTCTCAGTTATTCGACTGCGTGGCTTCCCTATTCCACTCCACGCGATTGCTGTCTCTTCAGCCGATTATGGAAGTAATCATTGTGGCTTATTTTTCGGGACAGCTGTCAGGGAATATGTCAACGGTTTTATCGCACACCCACACAGCTCCCTTTCCCTTCGAAACTCATACTCTGCAGTCAATAATACAGAGAAAAAAATGTTGTGGTTGTCAGTGAGCGAAAAAACCCTGAGAATTGTCAAATTACACGAAATAATCGTATCTTTCAGTGGTTCTTGTTGGAACTTGAGATAATTGTACTCGAATCAAACCGTATTTCAAGTTATTTTAGGGAAATTTCGGTTTTTCACACGGAGAGAAATAATTATTTTTGACCAAGACGATTTGCTTGATACAAAAAAATATTCTCTTGCCCATTTCTAGAATCGTGCAATCTTCTGGGAACTAATTTTGTACTCACATTGAGAGAAAGAAATCTTGAGTGCCAAATTCCTCTGAATTTTCAGGAAATTCAAGGTAATTTGGCAGTGAATATTCATTTTCACTTGAAAATTCACGTAAATTATAGAATTTTCGTCTCGCTGCTTCTGAGAAATTACCTCTTTTCCGTAATTCCGTAAATGTGGTTGTAGGAAATGTCGCGGAACTGTCGCAAAATTTTTCCAGAGCGTTTCGTAATTTTTATCTGAATCTCCTGTAAAAAATTACGATACCATCCCTCAAATATTCTGACTCGATTCCGTAATCGGTGAGCAAATTCTGAGTTCCGTAATTTTTACTGAACATTTCTCTCCATGGAGAAACTTGAAATTTCATTGACTCCTCCCCACAACTGTAACCCAACTTCTTTTTCCGGAAAATTCAATCAATTTTTTTCGAAACTCATACTCTGCAGTCAATAATACAGAGAAAAAAATGTTGTGGTTGTCAGTGAGCGAAAAAACCCTGAGAATTGTCAAATTAGACGAAATAATCGTATCTTTCAGTGATTCTTGCTTGAACTTGAGATAATTGTACTCGAATCAAACCATTTTTCAAGTTATTTTAGGGAAATTTCGGTTTTTCACACGCAGAGAAATAATTACTTTTGACCAAGACGATTTGCTTGATACAAAAAAATATTCTCTTGCCCATTTCTAGAATCGTGCAATCTTCTGGGAACTAATTTTGTACTCACATTGAGAGAAAGAAATCTTGAGTGCCAAATTCCTCTGAATTTTCAGGAAATTCAAGGTAATTTGGCAGTGAATATTCATTTTCACTTGAAAATTCACGTAAATTATAGAATTTTCGTCTCGCTGCTTCTGAGAAATTACCTATCTTTTCCGTAATTCCATAGCGAAATGTGGTTGTAGGAAATGTCGCGGAACTGTCGTGGAATTTTTCCAGAGCGTTTCGTAATTTTTATCTGAATCTCCTGTAAAAAATTACGATACCATCCCTCAAATATTCTGACTCGATTCCGTAATCGGTGAGCAAATTCTGAGTTCCGTAATTTTTACTGAACATTTCTCTCCATCCAGAAACATGAAATTTCATTGACTCCTCCCCACAACTGTAACCCAACCTCTTCTTCCGGAAAATTCAATCAATTTTTTTCAACAGTGCACGTCCTCTCTTTCCCATCGCCGCGCTCATCTACTTCTCATGAAGAAACGCCTCCGTTCCCACACACAACACGAGTAACAATGACTCCATGCATCGTTTGAGAACCGCCGGAGCATAAGATGAGTACCAATGAGACAAAAGACTCCACTGGGCGCTTTCGCACCTAAAAAAGAAAAGGTGTGAATGGCGGAGTACTTCTGGTGACACGACTAGATTCGCACTCTCCAGTGTCGAAGAAATACGATAGATAAAGAGACAGACAGCAGCGGGAATAAAACGGCCTTGATAGGTCCTCGAGATGTAGAGAAGACACACTTGAAAAGAAAAGAGGGTTGATGCAACTTGTGCAGGAGTAAAAAAGAAAGGACAGAAAAAGATAAGCTAGAAAGAGAGAGAGAGAGAGAGAGAGAGAGAGGGAGAGATATACAGTAGTCGGCTGTCTGGCGGGGTGTCTCGTCGTCATTGTCCGCGGTGCGTTTCCCTAGCTAAAAATGCAAGCAGTTTCGCTTTATAAGAGCCCCGGGAGGGGGGACCCTACAGTCAAGCCTCGCAAGCGCACACCGAAACCATGAGACGGGACCAGACATTACTCTGTGTACGTTGGTCGATATAAGCTGGAAAAAATGAGAGGAGTTTTAGAAACAAAATATTAAAAATAGAAATACCGTGTCATGTGCGACTTACGTAACGGTAGTTTATTATTATTTTTTCATCCAGGAGATGTGCGGGGAAAATAGCAATATGTCTGTTTTCTCATTCAGACGTGAACGCAGAGGGAAAAAGAGTGCGCTTTGTGTTTTTCCGTGAATCCCAGTGGTTCAGGGTTCTTTGCGTTGGGGAGTGGGTGATTCGTGGGGAGGTGAGGATGGGGAACGATGAGGAATGAGGAATGACTCGGATTTTCTCGATGATAATAGTTTAGGGGTTGTTATTAGGTCAAATGGATGGGGGTGAGAGAATATTTTTCGTGATGAATCGATGAAATTACGGGTTGTCAGCGGGGAAAATGAGCAGTATTATGGAGGGTTCATGGTTTGTTCCAACGGAATGATGAAGGCAGAGAACAAGCGGTTAATTCCAGTGGAATTCTAGTGTGATGACAATTTCCAGGAAGTGAAGTGGAAATTTCAGGCTAAAATTTTTAACAGTGTGAAAACATTTCTGCAGGGAGAGTGTGAGAACACCCCTTGTCACGCAAATTATGATCGTATTGAGTTACATCTCACGTCAGCATTCCACTAAGTCGACTTATTTCGCTCGAAAATTTTTTCATATCGGAATAAATCGACTCAACTCGCAGGATGATAGTTGAGAATGAAATTCAGGACTTAATCCGTTTTTCAAATCGTTCGTAGGGGATATGTAAGACAATATATCAGTAGCGAAGTGGTAAAACGCTACAAGTCAATTTTGACTATTGACCAGTTTTCAATGAATATCTCGGAATCTAAGGGAGATAGCTAAATTTTTGTTATTACCTTTTTTGTAGAGCCATTTGAGAGCTACAACAAATGTAATTATGAAATTTTCGCTATCTCCCTTAGATTCGGAAATATTCCTCAAAAACTCAACTGGGAGATAAGTCGACTTGAACCGTTTTACCACTTCGCTACTGATATAGAATCGTTATCCATAAATCACGCATTTTCGGAAAAAAACTAATTATCACCCTTTACCGCTTCGCTACTGAAATGAATTCAATGATTAAATCCACAGGAAAATCTCGTGTAGCGTGTGAATAGACACTGTCAAAATCGATTTCCCTGTTTCTATTTTCACAACAATGATTTCGAATGAATCTTCATGAGAATCCTCCTGCAACTGGGTCCATTCAAGTGTAAATGCATTGAATTATGAATCCATACATCAACGACTAATTCAAACGCGCAAACAACTCCTCTGTCGTGTATTGTATCATCCGTTTGAATACCAGGTCCATGAACTGCGTATTTATGCGCCTCTCAATACCCAACACCGGCAGGAAAAAAAATCCATTTTCTTTCCATGTTTTCATCCGAACGTCTGCATTATATATTTCTCAATAATTGTCAGTAACAAGACGCGAATGAATATTATTCCCAGACAGTGATCCACCTCGTCGTTTCGCCTGGTTGCGTGCAACAAACGAAGGGGTGAATGTAAAAAAGGAGTGAATGAAAAGAGAACCGAGAGAACGAGAGAGGAGAGAGAGAAGGATTCGTTGTCGCGTCGTGGGGTGCCTCCAGCGGGGGAGTAAAGGGATGAGACATGGAGACCCACCATTAATAGCATTATTCTTTTTGTTCCGTGCGCCTTCGATTCGGTGCATGGGGACATGGAGAAAGGGGCACTCCGTCAATTCTTCTCGGTGTCGAACAACTTTTCACTCATACAACGTCTACTTTTTTTATTTTTCACTAAAAAATTTTTTTCCCTCTCATTTTTGCGCATTCATTCCTCTTATTCCACCGCCCCTCTTCTTCATCAAATTAGTGCGAGACTCTGATTTCTTCGGCTCACAAATGAACGCCAAGATCGGGGGGGGGGGTGGCGCGACATTGAGGAAATGTCGTAAAAAGACGGAAAAAGTACTTAGATCGGTGTCTATAGGGGAGAAAGAGTTTCTACGATTGGAGAAAAAAATTGCGTTAGGCTAAGTCTGAATGCATTCCGAAATTTAGGGAATTAATTTGTTGTGACAATTAGGAAATATTTAAAGTGTCTTCACAACGTCTTGTCTCCATGCATGTCTTTATATCTTAAGTTGAGACACTAAAAACGAATTGAATTCGCGGCCACAAATGTCTTAAAAAAGGGGAAAATGCGTCTCAATTTCAGATGCAAGATTTCCTTGTGCAATGCTTCATTTTTCCTCTTCTTAACTTATTTTGTCCAAAAATGTTTCCAAAAAAATGAAACAAAATTGCTTTTAAAAAACAAACTATTGCACTTGGAGAAATGGTTCATTTGAATAAAATAGAAATTTTTATTGGAAATTTTTCAGTTGTTTCTAGTGGAAGAATTTATTTATATCAAATAAACAAATTATTCATTTCAAATAAAAAGTTTTTGTATTTTAAAAAAATCATATTTTCACATATTTTCTAAAAAAAAATCGAAATTATGTTTCACTTGGTCTCACATTCTCCTCATGATTATTGTATTTTTCTCGATCAATTTTGCTTGAGTCAATTTCAAAGCCAGAGTGATAATAAATTATTAGTATCAAACAAAGTTCTATTAAGTCATAGAAAAAATGTATTCAATTCAAATGAAGAAATTGTTTGCATCAAATTAACATTTATCAATAACGAAAAAAAACAATTATTTAATATAAACAAAACCTCAAATAAAGCAAAGTTTTCAATTTGAATAAAAACTTTATTCATATATTATTCAAAAAAAACTATTTATTCTATTCACATAAATCATTATTGTGTATGTACACGTCCAGAACCTATCGTTCAATACAAATGTAAAAGTTCAATCTCTTACCAATCCCAGAAATTGAAAAACTACAAAAGTGAGAACGAAAAAAAAATTTCCCAAGACCTCCACCGCCGTAAAGAACCAGCAGAGCTCCGGAACCCAAAAACCACTCGCCTCCACCTAAACGCAATACAACACAAGTGAAACCAAGGGCAACCCCTCGCAACCATTAATTTTCCGTGTGTTCCAACAATGAGATAAACTCGTGACAAAATAATAGAAGAAAAAAGCACTCCAGATCAATGCCTTCTAAATCACTCAGCACTTTTCACCTCTTGTACTCCCCCTGAGCGGCATTTGTTAACTTTTTTCATCAATCCAAGCCTCCCTCATTTCCGAATCACCGGAAATCACCGCCCCTCCCGTGAACGGACACACCTTTCGCCCTCCCCCTCCCCCAACCAGCCGAAGGATGGGTTCCCCCCGCTTATCATTCAAGGCACGTGATGTAGTTCCATCGTCATGGAGATGGGGGCTCACTTGCCAAAGTCCTTGGAATTAATGCATTAAAAAGTTTCACAAAAATACCGCCCCCCCCAGCCTGAAACCTCAACTCTTTTTTCTTAGTTGAACAATTTTACTTGACACTGGCACAAAGTCCCGTTAAACTTGCACGAGTAACGCGTCGTTCAACTTTATAAGGTTACAGTTATAAACAGTAAAATATAACTTTATTCTAGCACAGTTAAACCCTCTCACTGGCGCTTTTCCCCTGCGGCATTGAGCCCAGAACGTCTCAAGTATCCACAAACCCGAGGTGGAGAGCTCCCTCAGGCTGATGCTGGGTAGTTTGATGCCAATTTTAAGGTCGTCAAAGTTGTGCAAAAGCTTGCTCCCAAGCGATATCTCCCAAGCCCACCAACTTTTCCAGGAAGAGATGTCTTTTCATCCAGTCTTACATGTGTCCTCGTCTGCTCGTACCGAGGGACTCATTCCACTTTTTTAACTAAATTTCGGTTATCTTCCGGGTACCCTCGCCCAATCAACTCCATTATCTACTTTTCCGCCTCTCCATGAATTCATAAATTGACTGCAATCCGAGTGAGGTCTATCTCCTCGCCAGCAATTTTCGAGGATCTTTTATACTTCATAGAGAAGCGATTGAGGCCCCGGGCGAGGTCTGCATTAGCAGCAAACCGAAACCCGATATATTCCCCGTGGTCTTCCAACAGTTGTGGGCACCCCATGGGATCGGGATTTTCGTATGGAGCATGAGGATATTGACTTTTTGAATCCTTTCTTCTGGATAAACTCGAGAATATTCAACCGGGCGCATCTGCTTTTTGTAAGTTATTCGGAGCACGTCGGGTCCTACTTATATGATGGGTTGTAACTAGATTGGATGTAATCCTTCAGTCAAGCTTTTTTTTCTTGAATTCTTGAATTACGTCGACAACTTTAACTGACTCCGAAAGAAGTGAATTTAAACGAAATTTTCCTCACTTGTGCGTAAAGTGAAATTTTACGCACGCTCCACGTGTGTTTCAATTCCAGGAGGATTACGTCGTATCAGCCCGAGTTGTGACCCTTATATTCTGACACTCAGTGCCTGACCCTTATATTACACTTAGGAGGGCTTGCTACAACCCGGCCTCATACAAAAGAATCATCTTCGAATTGAAATACTCAATGTTTCTCAAATGAAACGGTACAATACTGTTTGTTATCTCAAGAATTGAATTGTCTTGTTACATCCTCCTTGACTCTTCCGCATCTTCTTTAGTTCCTGTCTTTTCGGGAATTCTTTGCTCATGAGATTACCTAAAGTGAGAATGTCCAGTCTCAGTCTGCCTATAAATAGTTCTTTCCTTTCGCCTTGTGAATGAAAGTGAAGAGTCTTTAATTATATCTGTTTTGACTTTATGGAATTTAGAATCTAGTTCTTTCCTTCTTTTCAACTCACTCCATACTTACGTTAATTAGTGTTTTCAATTACCTGTTTCAGATGTAATACCGCAAACTCCGGCCATCGATCATCGATCCAGGTGCAAGTGTATCGAAATTTCAAAGTGAATATTTAAATCGTGGATGTTTGTGTGAAAAATATCGATAAAATAATCACAACAGAAAGCGAGATTACAACAGTAAAAATAAAATTCCATTTTCGCGATTGTGTGCAACATTTAAACGGAAATATTGGTCCAGGCCTTGCGGCAACGTTGAAGGGGCCTTCAACGGTGCAAACATGGTAAGTGAAATAGAATCTTTTGCAAAGCTCATAGCCCCGAGAGATTGCTTGTGCGTGTAGCATTGAGTATGATATATTACGCAGAAAAGCTCAAATTATCCTGACGTATTATCAGCCGAAAATGAGAAGTAGAAGCTGAGAATTTTGACAGCCCCATCACCTGCCGATATTCCCTCCCGAAATACTCCAAATAATCTCACACATCGAGGCCCCCAACATTTCTCGACGCAGGGCGAAATAGACTCGATGTTCATACACACACCGCGGAATGCATATGAAACGTCAAATGCACCTCGCTGCGGTCCATCAAAATGCAAATGTCTTTTATCCGTTCGTCGGTACGCGCGTCTCGATAATGTATGCGTTCATCGTAAAATCAGTATTCAGGCTGTGTAAAAGCGATTCACCCTTACGTTTCCGTGAGCAATGTAAGGCTCTATTCTCGATTTTCATACGCTATCGGCTGTTGGGATCAAATCTCACGAGCGCATTGCAATTGAGAATAAAAAATCCCCTTTCATTGGCGAGACTTAGCAAGAATCACACAAATGATTCTCCGGGAAAATAAATCACGCATTACAAATATTAAATTATTCTGAAAATATTATCACAGGGTATTGCACGAGAATCGAGATGGAATCGTCGTCGGACGTCAATTGAATATAAATCGTCCCCTTAAGCCCTTTTTTCCCTGTTTGACGTTTACTGGAGTCGGTGATCGGTTGCTTATTTTCCTCGAGATCAGCGTAGAATAGTAGAGTGGATTATATAGGGATAGGGAGGTAGAAAAACGAGCCACTTTACGTTTTTACGTGCACAGGGAGTTTAGAGAAAGAAAATGAGAAAACAGCAGTCGCGGAGAGTCTGCCTATTTATTGGAAGGGGAGAATGTTTTAGGTGGAAAAAGAAGAAAAATTATAAAGAGAGAATGGAGAGATTTTATCACTTGGTAAATTGAATTCTGTGATTCTGAAAGGGATGCAGAAATGTGAGGTGAAGGTAGAGAGCGTCGTGTTGGTTTGCCTTGTGAATCGGAGTGGTGTACTTAGCCTCCTACAGCGCAAGGCTGGCATTTGCATCGTAAAGGAACCCTCGGTAGATGTTTATTATTAAATTCGTGGAGGAATTGTTCCTTGTCGAAATCTATTTCAATTCTTGGGTCTTGGTATAATTTTTACGGGTAATACTCGTTTGAGTCGTATTTTAGAAGTTAAGAGGTTCGTGAGCGATGATATAGTTTTTAACACTCGGAGGAAACTCTCTAAATCATACTATACGGTTAACAATTTCGTGCAATCAAATGAATTGTCCCTTGTGGAAATCCATCTCAATTCTCGCATCTACTCATATTTTCTCACAAAAATACTCATGCGAGTCTTTCCCAGAAGTCTGAGTAGTTTGTGAGCGAAAGTCATGAAATTCTCTCGTATTAAATTCCTGCGAAATTCTCTCAGATCACAATTCACCTTTATTTTCATACCTACTTATAATTTTTAGAGAACAAATCTATTTCGAGTCACATTCGAGAAGTTTGAGCGGTTTGTGAGCATCGCTATAACTCCTAACGATCGGAGGGAACTGTATGAACAAGTGAATAAATTATTCAGTTACCGCTTGTCACATTTTTTATGGAAAATATTCGTTTGAGTTTGTTTGAGAAGGTAATGCTCGGAGAAAACTCTAAATCAATACGAAGCCGACAAGTTCACGCAATTGAATGAATTGTTACTTGTCGAAATTCATTTCAACGAAAATGTCACTCAAAATTTACAATTTCCTGAAATTCTCACTTGCCAAATTTATCTCAATTTTTACATCCGCTCGTAATTTCCACGAAAAAAAACATATTTTTTGAGTCGCGATTCAGAAAATTGAGTGGTTTCCTAGCACCTAACGTTAAAGCTCCCAACGTCCTGAGAAAACTCTATGGACGAATCAATAAATCATTAACTCTTGTAATCGACAGTTTCCCGAAATTGAATGGCCGCGGGAACGGCGAAGGTGGTCACCTGTATACAATTCTTTTTCGTAAACTTCCCCCCTTCGGTTCACTCGAAACTAAACAAACCCAGTGGCTACATTCCAGGCACTCACTAGTACGTCCACACCACGTTTCGCCAATTTATTTCAAACGTCATTTTGGAATCCCACACGGGGTGTAGGCGACTACAATTCATGAAAAGCCGATTGTACACTCGAATCATTCGTCTAGACATACCATTTTCCACGTGGCTGCTTTAACACGTGTATAGAAACTAGAGTACAAAACCGAAGTTTAAGTTATTTCGAACTCCTTTTAAACTACATTCATCATGTGGAAACGTTTCTCTTTCACTCCATGTTTTGCAGAAGCGTCTCAGTGAATTCGTCATTCCTATCAACAATGGAACCGAGAAATGTGAATTATCGCTCTAGACATCATTGTTGGTACCTCGAAGTGAATACTTCACTCGGATCGATGCCAGATAATCAACTCAATTTAAATTTCTTCGAGAAAGAACACCCTCCACAAAGGAGGATTTCATCTTCGCAAAACCCAACATCATGAATATACTGGGAGAACTTCAAGTGCATTATGCGGGAGTTATACCTGCGTAATTGGCAATAATGGAACCACGAATGCTACTAGGGCAAGACATTACCTCCGTAGTGGTACAGCAAATAGCAGATGCATTAACAAGTGCATTCTCCACTGCAGTGCGAGCGCATACTTTCCGTAGGCTTAAGTGAAATGGGTATATAGGTCTCACTATATGCATCCCCATCTTGGAATATGCATGCTGATATCGTGCAACTGTTCTAAAGGAGTTGAATTACACTGGCATGATTCAGTGATTACGCTCCTAGTCACTCAATCTAACTTTGCAAGATATTACACATGCCTTACTCCTACTATCACCAACTTGTGTTTCCGAAATGACAGCTAACTCGAGGCGTAAAACTTGCGAACCTAATCGCTCGGATTGGAATCACTGAAATTACTATTACTATCCGGTTGTACATCACTGCCCTTATAAAGAAGAAAGCTAAACAGAGAAAAGCCAACAAAAGAAAACAGGTTGTGGCTTATCGTGTTTACGAAGTCAGACGACATGTGCTCCAACTTGAACGATTATTCCACCACCGTAAGGGCACAATGACCGCAATTCTCCTAGTCTTTTGTGCTGAGTATTACGTGTGAACCTAAAACTGATCATGGGTGGGTACGATTTAGGGGTTACGCTCCTAGTTACTCAATCCAACTTTTGAAGATATTACACATGCTTTATTTCTATCACCACCTTATGTTTCCGAAATGACAGCTAACTCGAGGAATAAGAGTTAGCTAATCGTCCTGATTAGAATCTCTGGAATCCTCTGGATATTGATTTTTTACGTAATATATTACGTGCTATAGCCCTCAATGTTCTAATAAACAAGAAGCTGAAAAGAAAAGATCGAACAAAAGAAAATAGGTTGTGGTTTATCATGTTTACGAACTCAGACGACGTGGGTTCCAACTTGAACGCCTATCCCACCACCATCAGGGCGCAATGACCGCAATTCCCGTAGTCTTTTGTGCTGAGTATTACGTGTCAACTTAGGACTGGTCATCCAACTTTGCAAGATATGACACATGCTTTATGTCTATCACCACCTAATATTCCGAAATGACAGCCAACTCTAGACATAAGAGTTAGCTAATGGTTTGGATCGCAATCCCTGGAATTCCCTGGATATTGAATTTTTACGTAATAGCACTCAATCCATTGCTATCCGGATGTACATCAATGCCCTAATAAACAAGAAGCCTAACAGAGATGACCAAACAAAAGAAAACAGGTTGTGGCTTATCATGTTTACGAACTCAGACGACATGGGTTCCAACTTGAACGACTATCCCACTACCATCAGGGCGCAATGTCCGCAACTCCCCTAGTCTTATGTACCGAGTATTCCGTGTGCCACTAGGGCTGATCAGTCACGACTGATAGGCCCACCTCACGAAGGGGTTCTATCTAATGTTGGACTGAGTCACTCTCCACCACGCGCATTAGCCGGTAGCAATAAAACCGACTGTAAACAGGGTTCGGTAAGCACCCCAACCCTTTACTATCTCCTCTGGGGATCCCTACCCCATATCAAATTGTTGTTCAATGTCAACTCCTGCGTTGACTAGCTCCAGGGGTTGACCAAGCCCTGCATTTACGATTATTGAAATATCTGAAACTATCCAGGATGCATAAAAAGTTAATGTGTTTGTTATATGAGACGTGTCACTAACAAGGGAGAAATGAAAATGGGATATAATGTATAACTGTTGCATACCAGACACATAAATACAGCCAGTGTTGTTCGCCGTTAAGGCTTATCGTTATTCCGCACACGTTGGTCGTTCGTCGCAGCTCAGGCCAGAGCACTAACAACTACCAGTTAGGAGTAAGCGAAAGAGACCACCTCTCGCTCTTCTACTTGAACTCAAACCACTTTCGGCGAACACCCCTCCCTCCTATCCTGGAGCGACGCTCGTAGATAAACAACGGGGGCTGCTGGGGTGGAACCCCCTCGTCTACTAGCCTTCCCCCTTTCCAGAGACCGATGCCTGTGAGCATCGAAATTTGCATAGAAACGGGACGAACTTGGACTATTAGCCCCGGGAAGGTGTATAGGGGTACACTTGGTGGGATTCAATTACTGGAATAGCTAATCTGTGAGATCCTTGGTGGAAGAATCCTTATATTATTTTGGGGAGACAATTGATTGCTTGTGGGAAATCAATTCGTTGCAATCGGGCTGATCTTTTTTGGGTATTCCTCTAGCCTTTTGATGGATATCGACGTATTTTTAGAATTATGGTCTCAAATTAAGACGCTTTGTTCTCTTTCTTGAAGTGTTTAGATCCGTGATTAGAGGGAATGATCAAGAAATCAAATTGAATAATTGATATCGATCATGTATTCGACTGCTCTCATGTCCAATGATCATCCTCCATCCTGTTACCTCCCGAGACCATCAAATTCCACTGAAGCTGCTGCTCTGTATCATTCATACCACGCGGGTTTTTCAATCTTGAAATACGGGAAAAGCTATAGCAACAACCCTCGCCCGCTATTTCCATCCAAATCTCTCATACACCACATATTCTCATATATATTTGTGAAGCATCTTCCGTGACCTCCTTTGCTCCTTTGAATAAAAGGTGAGGGCCCCTTTCAGCGACTACTCTCATCATTTCCTATCTTCCAGCACATCTGCGGCCTCATTTGCAGCCATATATGAAATTCATCTCGGATCCGCTGTTATTCTGACCTCGAGAGGCTTGTATCTTGACTTGAACCAGTTTTTTTGGTGGTGTCATCCTCCTGCAATCTTCAATCTCCTTAGCTTTTCGGGAGATCTAGATTATTTCATCGTGCGGTTGAAACCTTTCTCTCGGACAGGGTGAAGCATCAAAAAACAGTAATCGGTTCTTGTTTGTTTACATGCTGCACTTTTTCCCTGTATTCCTCGGCAGCTCTTCTACCATCTAAAAACTAGTTTCTTGAGGATGGCTTAATTTAAGAGATTAGATGCGCAAATTTGTCTCATCAGGTAACTTCGTGATGGCGAATTTTCCAAATTTGGTTTAAAAACAAGACGGGTGGTGGACAAGATATTTCTTCTCTCTCAAGACACTTGAAGACTACTCAGTTACTAGACATTTATGACGGTGGCAGTATGACAAGGTATGAAACAAGGAATGACAAGACATGTTTGGCGCATAAAGAAAAAATGTCGATTAGATTTAGAAAAACGCTTCATTTTTTTAAAATATAGAAACTGTTTTCGAAGTTTTAGAAAAAATATTTTTTAAATATCTCTCTACATTATAAAAATCGAAATCGACTTATGGCGATAAAAATTTGGTACTCGAAATTAAGTGTCACGAGAGTCATGGGGATGAGAATAAGGATCATGAGGGTCAGAATAAGCCTCGCAAGGGTCAGAATGAGGATCATAGGATCATATGGCGATTGGTGAGTGGAGCGAGCAGAGAGCCTAGCCCTCTAGTCTAAAAATAATAAAATCATTCTAAAATATCCTGAACCTTGGGGTCAAATGGGGCTCAAATGAAAGCTCCGATTTTCGACCACAAAAGCAGAAAACCATTTCACTGGTGAAAAAATGCTCGTAAACATCGCAACTATTATCTTTTCAGACATTAAGTAAGTCAAACCCATTTGACTCAATATGTCAACACTGAGCATATTTTACAATATTCAGACAATCCCCGTAGCACGTAAATGTGAATTTTTACACACTGTATACGCGAGGTGAAATGGCTCCAGCGAGGGGGGTTGGTAATCGTACAACAGCTATACCATTCCCGTTGGCTCTGCTTCGCGTTTCGAAGAACGTAAAGTGCTCTCATTACTGGGACGATAACGTTATATTAATTCTTACGGAACGAGCTGCCATTACCCTCGGTATAAAAGCTGCATGATACGAGGGGGATTCCGCCGAATCATTTGATGTGAGAAGCATTACCATCGACTGAGAATTGTTAACTGAAGCTCAGTCGGATATCTGCACTTCTTATTGGGAAATTTTTTTGTGAGACTGCGTAAGATTGATCCCATGAGGATTCACGTTCTTTGAAGATGATATCGGAGGCGGATTGGATTGTGGAGGGATTCGGGTTTTCGATGCCTAGCTCATGTTTCCGAATGGTTATTTTAGGGGAAAATATCTGGGTTCTGACCCACATTCATTCACTTATTCACGGATGGCGGATATGTGGCACTCTGAGTGTTATGGAGGTTAGATGGAGAGGAATCTGGACCTCATGAATGTGTGGATGGGTGAGGATTGTGACCCTGACCTCCGTCACCCTTGTGGACTTACTAACTCTCAATTTCATCGAAATTTCGATAGTGGTTTTTAGGAGGAGATTGGGGGTGATTGAGGGAGGAAAACATCATGAAATTTCAAATTTTCTAGGAACAGGGTGATGAGAATTCTTCTATTTATTTGAATTTTCAATGAGATTACGAATGTTTGGTGCTGAATTCTTCTGATTTTTGTTAATTTTAACGGACTAATTGCCCGAACTATTCAAAATTTTAGGAATTTTTTTTCACCAATGTTTATCAACAACGAATAGACCATCGCCTGACACTCAATATCAACTCCCCTTATCATAATTGCGCCCATAAAATCCAGAACCCCATCCATATTTAACCCCTCAATTTCGTGTCCCAATTTCACATCGCCGAACTCAATTTAGAATTTTATAATATCGAAACATGCTTTCGGAGCGTACAAATCACTCTCCACTGCCTCGAGGACGCCATCCTCTTCATCATCCCCATCGTCTGAGAATCCAACTACCTCCCAACAAGTTGCTTCCACTACATATTCGTCGAATGCCGAGACAATCGAGAAGTTGGCAATGATTCTGTTTTCTTGTTATACCTGACAATCATCAACAGCTGCAAACTTTTCAAGCATTCGCGAGCGCTGCGATATAACGAACATAACCTCTATTGTTATTCCGGCGTGTACCTCTCGTCGAGCCAAATAGTATCTCCACCCCCTCCCCCGACCCCTCATGGCAGAGAGCCCCCAGTGGAACCAGTACCAACACAGGTCACATCCCAAGGAAATCGTTACACCTGCCCCGTTTGAGCCACTGCGAATTACTGGAGTATCCTCTTCTTCGGCACTTTGTCTCGAGTAACTGCAGGAAGCTTTTCCATAATCCCATCGTTTTTCTCTGGTTCTGTGTACACCGGGCAAGTTGACGTTCCATTTTTATTGCACTTGGTTTTTTCCGGGTGTGGGGTAAATTTTTATATGTTCACGGAGAGAAATTTTTGATAAAAATTATACTACCGCTCTATTAAAGTGTATCATGAGTCATTGTTTCCTCATTTCTATCCCGAAGTTCAGTAAAAATTAATATATGATGATCAAATTTTATTCTGCGTTAGAGAAATTTTATCCTGACGCATAATAAATTTTACCCTACCGGTGCAGTAATTTTTACTCTACCGGCTTTTACACAATTTCTTGAGACAGGAGGAAACGATGACTCAGGATACACTTTTATAGAACGGCAGGATAATTTTTATCAAAAATTTCTCTCCGTGTGAGTTCTTAATTTCCTGGTCAATGCGGGGACAGAGTCTCTTGTTTTTTTCAATAAGTGTAATTGAGTAGTAAAAACTTACTGAGTTAAGGGGAAAAACAGTAAATAGTTATATTCAGAACAGAGATAGTTAAGGGTTTAATAAATATTAATTTAACATTGAGTCAAGAAGTCCGGTGATCTAGTTTTAAGTCTTTGAAGTGAATGGGCGTTTCCCCTACTCTACGCACGTTCCGTAAGAATTGCCCGTCCCCACTCCTACGGGTAAAGTACTACTCAGACGGACTTCCACCGTAGAGGGTTAATAACAGGAGTGCTGATGTCACGCACGAGAAAATTGAACAGAAAAACCTGGCGAATTCGCTGGAGAATTCTGTTGAATTTCTATTAATTTTTAGGCGATTCCAGGGAATTGTAGAATTTGATTTTTCAATACAACTTATTCTATTGAGATTTTTTCAACAGGATTTCCTGGGCTCAAATTTTACAAGTTTTTTCATTCTATTTTTTTCTTTCCATCAAGAAAATCAAACGAAAGTATTTTACATAATTCCGAAATTTTTCCTGAAGACGCGTATGAAAAAATTAAATAGAAAGCCTAGCAAACTCGCCATAAAATTCTATTGGAATTCTATTGAAAAATTCTATTCGTTTATTGCGCTGATTCTATTGGATATTCGGTAAGAAAAAGTCACTAGAATTCGAATTTTTGTTTGAATTTTCCTTTTGAGATCCACTCGGATTCTGTAATGCAAAACAAAAAAAAATCCAGCGGAAAAGCACTTGAAAAATTGATCTCTAGGTTTTCTACTGAATTTCTTCATGTGTGGAAACAACAAAATTGTGCTTTATTATTTTTTTTGTTAACAAATGAAAACCAAAATAACAAACAGATCAGGAACATATTAGTTATCATTTCTGAAAACTCATTTCAATTTTTGAGTGAACTTCCCTCCCGCCACACATATGTCACCATCAGAAGAGTGAGTACCTACATCACGAGTGAGATATATCCCATTTTTTTCGTTCACCATTTCATTTTATCTCTCCACTCAACCCACATAAGATATATATTTCCTTTCCCAGGGACTTTCAGGCACACTCCCATGTATTTGATGCAACCCTCATTCTCCTCTGAATCCCGGGGAATAAGTCTTACGATCGTCTCTCCATTCCCGTTGTGGGCAATTGCACATGAACACGGATTAAATAGTTCCCCCTTTTTCCTGACGAAAAGGCCAGACTCTAAGCCCGTTACATAAGGACTTTCTGGATTCTAGCCTGTCGTATGTTCCAACGTTTCATGTCTCCTGAGGATAGTTATCGGAACCACGCCAATTACAGTCCTATCGTACAATCCTTTTTCCAATACGTTATCTACAGAAAAGAGGATTTAACTTGTGACGAAAAATGTTCAGTGCCCCTCTCATCATCTCACATTGTTCAACTATTTTCATTCGCTCTGAGGGATGAGAAAATTTAATTCAAAGAGTTTTTGATGAACAATCTATTGAATAAATTTTAATCAAATCAAATTAATGGGTTTATCGTAATTGTTTCATCGTAATTCATCTTTTTGAATAATAGATGCAAAGAGTTGATGAATTTTAGTGAAATAAAGCTGAAAATTTAATTTTGAAACAGAACAATATCATTACTTTTGTTCAAACTAAAAATTGATTAATATTCGTGCTTTCTCACATCAAATAAACAGTTTTATTAGATATAAATAGATTTTTTTGGTTCTAAATAAGGACTTCGTTAGTTAGACATGAAATTATTGTGCAGACGACTAACTTATGTGGATAAAATGAATTCTTCATTAATAAATTAATTATCCACCATAATTAAACCCTTACATTACCTTAAAATAAATGGAAAAATATAATAAAAAGATGTCCGTATGTATGGATGAAAATTCAAGAATCCATTCCTCTGAATTTTCCTGGTTTTCTATAAATTTTCCCGGAACAATTGAATCGAAGTTCACAGTTTCCACTGATGTTTCGGAAGAAGTGTACGTGAAACTTCAGCCAAAAACTTCTAACACATGTGATTTTACCCTCCCATGTGACCCCCATAAACATTGCTCTCTTTTCTTCAACTCATACGATCGTTTCGCCCTGGTAATCAGATGATTCCCGAATCGGTAATCCTCTTTCCCCTCCAGAACACGTGTGTTCGCTTTCATCCGCAGTGCAGATCACTCCGAAATACCTTTCGAATGCCGAGTCAGCAAGCGTCCGATGAGAATTCCTCCCCCCTCCATACCGCCCAATGATAATTTAAATGTAGAATCGATAATGTCACGTCGAGACCAAGTGCAGCACGCGATTCACGGTGCATTTCCCCCTGCTATTCGAAATCGTCGAAGGATATCGTCCGCTGAGAGAAAAATCACCACAATTACACAAATACACTGAGAGAAAAACAACCACGTCGTCAAACAAGTCTTGTTTGGGCCAACAAAATCGCTAGTTGTAAATTGCCAAAAAAGAATTTGTTTGGTTCGAATTTGAAAGTCTCAAACATGAACAATTGTTCTGTCTTCGACAGCAACGAAATATTTGGCTCAAGAGGCGGATAATTCACACCAGACGGTGCCTTCTCAGGACGAAAATATCTCCTATAGAGGAAAATTTATCAACAAATATTTTATCTAGTAATTTTATTTCAGTATTTCCAGTAATTTCTCCTCTTTTCCCACGAAAAAACTAATTTTTGAGGCAAAAAATTCCCCCGTCGTCCTAAATTATTCCTATTCAAGTGATACACCCTCCACCGAATTCTCAAATTACCTGAATCATTACGCGGAATCCTTACCCCAATCGATTTACCCTTGAAGATATTTGACGCAACAAATAAATTTTCTGATATTATATCGACATTTCTCTCAGTGCACCTCGGTCCTTCAGTTTCATCCACCAGTTGACGAGGCGGAAAATCCTCATCAGCGACGTTTACATCCTCTATTTTCTCCTCGGCAAGAACGCCAGCAATATAAAACAATTTAATTTAATATCCCCCAACGATGATAAATTGCGAATGCGGGGGGGAAGAAATGTCATTTACTAGACTTTTTGTTGGATTAATTGTGATGGTATAGCCCTGATGCGGATAAAACGCTTTATTTCTAGTTGAAGGAATCCGTTAATGTTAACGTTAACGAGCAATAAGCCCACTTGTAGCGTCGTCCTTCTGAGGGACGTAATGAGATAATCCTAAGCTTGATTGGCAGATTAATTGGTTATCGGACAGTATAAGACAATCTCTCATTCTCTCCCCCCTTTAACCGACAAACTGATGTATACGCCCCATTACACACTACACTTCCGTAAGTACTGGGGATTTTTTCGCAGTGATTGGCACGTTATCACGGGACTTTATTTCTTTTCCACCATCGCACGCACCCGCAATCTTCTTTTCTGGGTTACAGACGGTTGAAATCCGACGGAGGAGACGTGTGTAGTGCAGCAGCACACGCCTATGCCATTTTTTTTTTTCGTTCATCCCTCTCTCCCCGGGTGCACACGCTTCACTTGGTTTCTGTCAATTTCGCTTATCTCACTTCCTTCGTATTTTTCCTCCTCCTTTGCTGTCTTTCTCTCGTATACCAATCCCGGTTTTTATGAGTATCTTGCCTCCTTCTTGCTATCGCTGCGAAGCTTCCTGGGCTCACTGAAACGAGAGGAAAAAGAATCTAAATAAGTGGATAGGTGTGAGAAAATGCTATTCCTTTCTTTCGTGCCCGTTGTTCTGCGAGTGTCGGACGGTTTCACTGTATAAATGGTGGAAGAGACTGGCGGGAAAAACGCTCGGCGAAATAACATTTTGCCTCACACCTGTTCATGATGGCAGGGGGAATGTAGATATACAGGGCATTTACAATCCGGGAAAAGGTTTGCTTCTGGATTATGGCGACGGGGTGATGGGAGGGAATTTTAGGAGGAGTTTTTGTCTGATTGACCATTTTTTCCGGGCTCAGTGCTTAAGGATGTTCTACACCCTTTCTGCCAAAATTCACGTTTTTTTAATTTTTCTGGCAAACTTAGGATGGAATTGACGTGAAAAAATATTACGTCTTTGCGTTTTGTCAGTAATTAATGACTGACGAAATTTTAAGGTGGTGCGAACATTTCCCTGCGTTTTCTCTAAACTTTTAAAAAGAATCACAAACCTGTAGAAAAAACGCATGGAGATTATCGCACCACTACGCAACTTCGTGAGCCATTAAAGAATGACAAACCACAAAATCGTTATATTTTTTCACGTCACTCCCATCGATAATTTGCCAGAAAAATGAAAACAACGTCAATTTTGGCTGAAAGGGTGTCGAACATCCTTAACAGTTTTGGGGGGAATTTCCGGTACACTTTTTGGGAATTGTTGTGATATTTTAGTTCGGCTGACGTTGCGAGGAATTTCGTCATTGAAAATTGGGAAGTTCACGGAATAGGAATGAAAACTGTAAATTTCAGTTCAATTATTCTCTGACGTGTTCTTGAATTTTCAATTCAATTGTCAATTCAAGCGGTGAATGTTCATGATTTTATTGGAAATTCACGTAGATTGAGGGAATTCTCATCTCACTGATGAGAAAAATTTGGAATTTCGTGGAGTTTTTAGTGAAATCTGATCTCACATTTTCAGGTTACTGAAAATTCAGTTGGATGTTCAATTTGTGCAATGAATTTGAAAATTCTAGATGTCATTAAAATATCAGTGGCAATCTAACATGGAAAACCCCATTATTCTGAATTTCCAACCTGAATGGAAGATTCCACGAATGATTTGATCTTAAATTGAATTCGAATTCACAAAATTGAAAATTCAAGTGCAACTATTGCTTAATTTTCAAAAAAAATTTAACAGTGTAGTCGACTGTCCATCAAATTTCAATTTTTATCTAATAGAGTACTACAGAGAGAGAAAAATCCGGGAATTTTGACTGCAGAACAATGCATGAAGTATTTGGAAAAACAAATGAGAGATCATAAGTTTGAAACAAAAGACCCTCGTGAGATACCTAGAATGCCTAGAATGCAAGCCTTGATATCTAATTTGAACTACTAAAAATGACTTGAATTTGGCGACACAAAATTCTTCGAAAATGGACGAAAGGGCTTCAATATCAAACGTTGAATTAACTTCTCAAGTTATTCCAACCTAAGAAGTTATTACTGAATAATTTTTCGCAAATGCTAAAACGGCACTAGAAAAATGTTTCGTCAGCACGAAAAAATTTCATCTGTCTCCAAGATAGAGCCATGAGCCATCGACAATTTTCCTTACGGTTGAATTTTTTTGGAAATTCTCCCATCACATTACAGGTCCACTGAAATTTCTAAGAATTTTGTCACAGAAAATTTAGAATTTCATAAAAAATGAATGGAAACTGCCAACTTCAGTTCAATTATTCTACGAAAATGAATAAAAATCAGTAAAATTCAGATCCATATATTCTTCAATGCTCAATTAATTGTAAATTCCGTGTCCTTTGATTCTGATTATTCATATTTTCATTGAAAATTCAAGCAAGTTTGAAAATTATCGTTTTCCTGATGCTAAAAAATTCGGAATTCCGTTGAATGTTCAGTAGAATCTGAAATTTCATTAGTTTCCATCCTCTAATGGATGGAAAATATGATTCAATGTCACTCTCCTGAAAATTGCCAGTCCCCTATGAGGTTTCCATTTTTTTCCAGCAACGCTCAGCATTACGCCAGAAATTGACGAACGCATAACGAATATTTAAATTTCTCGTGCATGCCCAGAATGTTCCCGTCCAATACTCCTTATGTACGGACTGTCTTGGCAACTGCAATAATATACGAAAACCCCCGAGATAGAGCTGATATTATTCCTCGTTCTGAAGCGAATAAGGGTGCACGTGAATTTGACCATCATTCAGGTCCACCGAGCCTGAAGAATGAATACAAATGAGAGGGACAAGGGAAAATATCATTTGTTCGAGTACATGGAGAGCAAACTTAGATAAAAATTATCTAGAAAATTGCGGCAAATTTTACTATACAAAAGGTAATCGTGGAGCGGAATCCATTTAGATCTTTTTCACCCCATATCGGAGCAAATAATGCGAGACGAATCGTGAATTTTGTGCGCTGACTCGGGAACATTCAGCAAACGCGAGGGTAATTTGAGCTGAAATTGTAAAATTTACCATTTATGCCGTCAAAAATTATCTCCTGAACGTGAACGCGTTTGGTAAAAAAAAATCATTCTCGGTCACAGAAAAATTGAGCAATATCGAGCAATTATTCGCGTTCGTGGGATAGTTCTTGATGGAATGATAAATTGATGATAAATTTTATAGTTTTGACACAAATTATTGTTGCGTACATCAAATTTCCCCGTGTCAGCATGACTTGTTACAAATAATTTCACTCAGGTTATTCGAAAATTTGGTTTGTTGTTGTTTTAAAATCATGGATACGATATTTAATGGAGTTGATTTACTTGGATGTTTACAATTGAAATGTAATGTCTGTTTTCTTGATATAGACTAAAATATGAACCTGAGGAGGAGCGTCTTGAGCACTCAAAATTTCGTGCAATTTGTTGAGTATATTCTTGTGATTATTTTGACTGCTGCTGACCAAAATATGGCCCAAAACACGTTCACAATTGGAGTTGACAGGCTTATGGAATCCTTATAAATCGAGCGGTTTAAATAGCAATTTAAATAATTGACAAATCCCTTAGAAAATTAACAGATATTTCGTTTTGAAACGGAACACCGAAGAATAATTCATTATTTGTCTCGCACTTCTTGCCCCGATGTAGCGTGAAAAAAACCTGCAAGTGGATTCTGCTCCCCGATTACTTGACGTGTTTGGTAAATTGTCTCCAACTCTTTTCTCCGCACCCAGAAGCCTGTTTTTTTTAATCAAATAAAAATCTTTATTTGAAATTTTTTACTTACTTCACTAACATTTGTATTACAAATGAATAAACTTGTTTACTGGTTCCAAGAAAAAGATGAATTATTTCTTAAAATCGAATGAACAATTCATTTAGTTCAAGTAAAAAATTTATTTGATTCAAATAAACTTTATTTGAATTGAATAAATAATTTTTCTGGGTGCGCTCAGCCGATGCTCACAGAGAGTCGCTTGGAATTGTCGAATTACATGAGCTTCGCAAGTGAAATCCTCTCATGCACGAAAATTCGTGCGCATCAACCTGAAAGCCATCAAAACTCCATGATTATTCCCCAGTTGACCCCATATTTGTCCACGTATTCAGATATGCAAATGAATCACTCCCGAACATAGTGCGAGCGTCTTCCGAGACAAGAGATAAGATAACGAAGCGGAAGGGCGTTGAAGGGTTAACAGAAGGACGTGGGACGTAGTATCCTTATCCGTCCTTAAATTCGTACCCACTGATACTCGAGTTACTCCAGACTGATGCCTACTATTTTAGACACTGGCAAACCCCCCCTTATTCTCACCAACATTGAAATCTACCGACGCAGGCATGTCGCCCCGATCAATACGACCCCAAACTACGGTTCGCGCATTTCCGAAGCGAGTTATCCAGAAAGAGAACGAAAACCGCGTGGGAGGAGCAGCAATAGCGTTCATCTACGTTGTACGCGGTGAATTTTGCAGAGAATAACCTCACTCTTGTCAGCGTGACCGTGTGAACTGTGTCTTGCGACGGTCACTAGTTTCACTCGTTCGGAGGAATTCCCATTTTAGATTTGCATTGTTGAACACATTTGACTGAAATTTCCGGGAGAATTCTTGGAAATTTTTGTCGTGTGACGGTTCCACAGAAATTTTGAGGAATTTAGTTGAAAATTTGTAGATAGAAGGACATCCTGGTGAATGTATTCACGAATTTTCAATTATTGTTCGTATGTGGGTGAAAAATGTTGGCAGAATGTTCTGGAAAAAGATGTTGAATTCGATTTAAGGGGAACAAGTCGATGGAATTGAAAGTTTTCTTGAAAGTTTGTGTTAAGTTACAATTTTTTGGCGGCAGGAAGACGAAAATGGCGCAATTTACGTGAATTTTTGAAATGAAAATAAATATTCACTGCTGAATTCTCTGGGAATTCCTTTAGAATTTTAGGAAGTTTTGAAGGAATTCTCTGAAGCTTTAGAGGAATTTGAAATTCAAGGAGAGGTTTCTCTCAACTTTTCTGATTGTTCAATGACAAAATTCCATGAAATTTCAGTGGACATGTTACTGTCATAAATTTTCAAGACCCTCAGCGGAAATTTCAGTGAAAAATTTTCAATTCACGTTCGGGAATATTCATTTTCATGTGGCATAAAATTGAACAAAATTTCAAACTTCATGATTTTTTCTCCCCTCAATATAATTCTTCCAACTAAATTTGCAAAAAATTCAATTATTTCAACTAAATTTGTTTGAGACAAGAAGTTGAAGTGAAATTATATTGAATAATTAATAAATGAAATCATATCAAATCGATGAAATTATATCAAATAATTAATATTAATAAAATGAAATTACAAAAAAATGTGTTTTGTAATTTCTGAAACAAATTTGATTGGCAGAATTCAATTTTTTCTTAGTGATTCACACGTCATTATACATTTCGCAAAAGAAAATTCATGAACGCGCCTCTACTTTGCAATCATCTCCACCATTCGGTAAACTCCACTGTGCTCTTTTTTCCGTTCAGGTGGTAACAAATGAATGGACCAATCTTGGTCAACAACCGGACTTAGCGCGCTTGACCCAGTATCACCCGGCTGGCTCAGATGGTAATAGCGCCCATAATCGGAGGGTCTCGGATTCGACTCTTACCGTGAACGATCCACTTGTCTCAATATCAAGGATCATCCTGTCCATTCACCCCGGTCCAAATCTAATCTCGTTGTCCGCAAGAAGTCACCAATGTAGAACACCGGAGCAATATGGTCACATCCCAATTATCGGAGGGAGTAGCGATCCAATAAGAATGTATTGTCCGTATAAATCATCCGTAATGTTGACCAGAATTGGTAAAAACCTACCCCGTTTGAGTACTGCTTCCAGCATTCTGAGTAAAGATTAGAGTTCTGGAATTCGTAATCATTTGTATTATCGTTATCACGATAATTACTTTCCAATTCCAATAATTACACGCCTTCAGCTATAACTTTGCTGAAGTTTGAGGAATAAATAGGAAAATTCAATACCTTAATTGCAAGCGAATTGTGCGTTGAATAACGGTATTTGAGCGAGAAACTTTCATGGCTTCAGAGCACGGTGTAGTACAAAAACACATTAGAGTATTGAGTCATTATTCAAGAGTAATTGGCGGTATGGATGCGTTCTGAGGGCGATTCTCAAGCGCAGTAGCTGCATCATGCTGTGAATTCTTACTGTTTTTGTCTTCGGTTCATTTTAATTATTTATAATAACTTTTTTGACGTTGAATACAATTTTTGAGATTCATTCATTCGAATAATGAGTGAATTTTTAGTTGAAATGTCCATATGAGATAAATTAACATGATCAGAAAATGATTGAATTAAGGATGTTTAACCTATCGAGTGGACAACTCATCTGAAAAGAAAAATAAAATTGGCTAAATGAATCATTCACGTTACAAATTATTTTTCTCATCAAATTAGAAGTGTTGTAGCGTACTCTTCCGGTCTCAAAAACAATAATTAAAGGAAATGTTCATAGATAATGGAGGACTTGTGACTGCAGTGGGAACAGTCGAGTTTTGATCGGGCAACATCGCACACTTCGGCTTGTAGTGGGGTTGTAACAGTGAGATGAATGTTTGTGTATGTTATACGTGTCCATATGCTTCCAGCACTGAATTATCGTCACCGACTTTACCGACCTCGATCAGCTGTTCTGCGGTGTTGTCGCGTCGCTCGACTCGTAATGGCGCTCAAATTTTTTTTAGAGGAATTCGAAAATCAATCGAAGATATCACGCCTATATGGCCCGGTCCCCTATTTGTTCTCGCCGGCGATAGATTCTCCATAGTCTAAAGTAAATGGCTTGTGCTTTTTCTCAATATCTTGAGTGTCTAACCCATGCAACATCTCGATCAAAGTTACTGAGTTGAACAAACCTGCAATTAACTCCGCTGAAACCTCGAACATCTTGGTATTAACTTATCGTTAAAAGGTATAGTCGAAGTCAGGTAGGAAGCGGTAAATAACATTCAGAGTCTGTGTTTGCCTCACCGTATATCAGCAGGAGTATACGCAGAGAACTATGTACAGCATTAGATGTGTATTCACGATGGAGGCACCGTAAATGTCCATGGATATCAGTTGGGTACGGATCAGTGTGTGTGTGTGTGTGTGTGTGTGTGTTGCTGTACTCTACGTTCATGTCGTGTGCAGGAAATGGGATCGTGGCACCTCAACCTATTTGTTTCCCGAGACACCCTACCAAAGCATCCTCGTATGTCTTTTTTGACCTGCATTCTGAGTCCTTGTTTGCTCCTTCAATTTATTTTTATTTTACTGGGGTATCATTTGAGGAATGTGTTGAGGTGTGAAGTCGATTGAATTATTAACTGATTTGACTGGGAGGAAGATTTTGCAATCTATTAATTTCCGAAGGGAATAAGTTCATCCTGAAGACTTGGTGATTTGTCATCATCGAAAGATTATTTAAACCGCGTACACAGCTGTCGTAATTGGGAAAAACTTATTAATTTTGCCACAAATGTACGAATTATTCAAAATTAGTATTTAAATTGTTCAATTTATAATAATTTCATAGATCTGTCAACTCGAATTGTGAATTTCATACGAAATTGAAACACTTGAATGTCTCCCGAGATTTTAAATTGCTCATTGACAGCAGCTTACGTCAGTTTCTCACTCGGAGACCACAGCAAATACCCGAAATGTGGTAGCAAAGAGGCCCTTTGGACTAAAACACACGCAGAGAGAGTGACGTGCAGCAGCCCGTCTGAGAAAATTGAGAGAACAGTTCGGTTTCAGCAGTCCGTCAAAGCACACGGAATTTGTCCACCGGCCAATATTCAAATTCAATCTTATTCGTTTATAATATTCAAGTTAATTCTATCTCGTAGTATATTCAAGTGCAGGGAAAGCAATATTCAATAAAAATAGGTATCTTTGCCGTATTTTCAGAGCGAAATATGGTTGTAGGAAATTTTACATAATCGTCACGTAATTTTTCCAGAGCGTTCCGTAATTTTTATCTGAATTGCCTGTGAAAAATTACGATACCGTCACTTAAATTTTTCGAATCGATTCCGTAATCGGTGAGTGAACTGTGAGTTCCGTAATTTTTACTGAACATTTCTCTCCGTGTGATTTAAATAATATTAATCGTCGTGAATTTAAATCAATTCAAATCCCTTTCCATGAACAATCAACACAATCAACCGTTGTTAAATGATTTCAATTCCAATTCATTATTAATAACTTAATTAGCTTCCAATATCAACATTGAAGATAAAATAACAAATTATATCAATTCGTCATTGTACAACAATCTGTTTAGGCACAACATTTTTGCACATCCCTAATCCCGATTTCACCCAGAAATCTAGCTATTATATCGCAAGAGCCTCATAAGGATCAGAATTAACAACAAATTTTGTATCATATTGACACAATTTCAATTTACCCGGCCTGACGCAAGGCCCTCATTACCATTTGCCCCCCTAAAATTAATCCCGAAAGTTGAAAACAATGTGAACTATAATTCCCTCGAAATATCACTAGACGATCTGCGAGACTTTCCATATTATGATTTTCCGTAATAGAAGGAACGCCAACAATTTGCAACTTCCAAACTTACCGGCCTTCATAATCGTTCCATGTACGATGTATATTTACGCTATAGCTGTGCACAGAATGAAATAAGGGTGCAAGATATATAGGACACGTAGTTGAGGATACGGGGTTTCACCTCTCGAAAACTTTTCGAGTGCGATAAGATACTGGGGGTGGGGTAGAGGGCAGATGGGCTTCGGGCTTCTCTGTTCCTTCTTCATGCTCGTAGAAGGAGAACGAAGACGAGGTTGGGGGAGGGGAAAGTTGGTGAGTCTTTAACGGTTAGAAAATTCCAAAGCAATTTCTCCTACGCCATCCGTCGCGTTTCTATCCTAACTGCAGAACTTTTGAATTTAATTTATAACTAGTCGAGTGCTTTCAGTTCCTTCCGTTTCATCCTCTTCTTCTTACCGAGTGTTTCTCATTCTCGTGTTTTTGACATGACCTGAAAAATATCGTTGACAGACGGTTTAGGTATTGGGAGGGAATGTGAAAAATCTACTGCGGAATGGGGGAAAAATTGTTACTATTTTTGGTATTGAATTCTGCATGGGGAAAATACATGATATATTGTGAGAAAAGGAGCTCTTGAACAGGCACTCAAAAAAATTACTTCTGATCAGTAGAAAAAGTAGTTCTACCCAGTGCCGAGGGATTTCTGCAGAAACGTCAGTTTTGTACTTTCTCGAAGTCACAAAAGTACTAACAAATATAGAATAACGATATGTTATTTTATGCGAAAGAAGAGAAATGTTTGATAAAAATTATTCTACCGTTCTATAAAAGCGTATCATCAGTCATCGTTTCCTTATTTCTATCCCGAAATTTAGGAAAAATTAATATATGAAAATCAAATTTTATTCTACGTTAGAGAAATTTTATCCTGATAAAAATAAAAATTACCGTGCGGGTAGAGTAAAAATTACTGTATCGGTAAGGTAAAATTGCCCAACCATTCTCGAATTTTCGTTGTTATCTACATAAAGATTATTGGACTGGAAGGGTAAAATTTATTATGCCACAGGATAAAATTTCTCTAACGTAGAATAAAATTTTATCGTCATAAATTAATTTTTACTAAATTTCGGGATAAAAATGAGGAAACGGTGACTCATAATGCAATTTTGTAGAACGGTAGGATAATTTTTATCAAAAATTTCTCGGCGTGCAGGAGTGCAACTCGATGACAGTAGTCAACTGTCCCTGAAATATCATTTTTATCCAACAGTGTACAGAAGCAAAATAAATTTCCAGAACATTATTTTCTCACATAATGCTCCAACATTGTGAATTCTCTACACGTTCTACAATAAGATTTTCGGTAAATCCTTGCAGTTGTGCAGGATATTGGAATAGAGAGGGGGAAGCTCCGGCCTCGGTGGAAGATGAAGAAACAGGGAGGGGTAAGAAGATGCGGGCAAGGATTTTCCTTTGATCATAGAGTACACGATTGTGAGTTTGAAAGCAACACTAAGGTCCCTTTTATCGTCTGTGTGTACTTGTATTGGTGAGAAAGACTGTTTGTGCTAGTCCCGGATCCTCTAATCTGTTATCGTAAAATCCTGCTCACTCACTTGGTGTTACCATCACAAGCTTTAAAGCCAAGAGAAAGGAGGTGAGGAAGTGGGATGGAAAAAAAATACAGCGATGGGTTGAGAGAAAGAATGGGGGAACTGGTGGGTGTAGAGAGGAAGGAAAATATCAGGAAAGAAATGGGCGAGGCAATGGGGCTGCGGGGGAAATCGGCGTTGAGAATCAAGGGGTGATGTACGTCACACCCCTACGGTAGATGGAGGAGTATCAATATCACGCTTCACTGCTGCGCCACCACTCGATTTCCGTTCTTTCTCCCTCTCTCAACCTAAAAATCGCTTCCACCACGACTGCTTCTTATTATCGGGTTGGAAAAATAATCTTCAAATAGAAATACGGGGAAAATCACTAGTCTCGCAGCCCTCCATCCACACACTTCATTCGGATTTTAGTGATTCTTTGATTTACCTCAGACAATGCGGCAACTGGAGAATATATATCATGGTGTATCGACAAATGTTGTGGTTCGGGAAAATGAAATTCTCGATTTTGTTGGGAATTGGGACATTTTTTTCTTTTTGTAATGATTTTTGAGGCAACCACGTGAGGTTAGGGTGCATTATTCTCCCTTCTAGGATTTCTGGAAGAGTGTGATAAGTGATAATGGACGGCAAATCCCTTTCTTTTTTATTCTAGAGAAAGGTCAGAAGGGATGAGTAGGAAAAATTGACTGGGGGTTGAAAAAAGAGAGAATTCTCTGACTTCGTAAAAATACATCTGTGTGTCTGTGCAAACAACAGAGACACGTTTTCGTTTTTCCTTCTTCCCAGAGTTGAAATGATGGTATTAACAAGAGGAAAATAAGAGGAAATCATTCCATTCTTATGATTTTGTTATTACCGGGTTGTAGACTATTCAGAACTCTCAAAAGTATGTGGAAAAAGTGAAAACTGAAAAAAAAAATTTTCACCGGCGGCCACAGGGTCAGATTTTCGGTTTTTACTTGGAACAAGGGTCAGATTTGTTAACACTTTCTTTTTTTATTTGGACAATGCATGCAAGCGGAGGGACAAGAGTGGCTAGAATAGATTCTGCAACCTTCTCCGCTTGTTGGATAAAAATGTCAAGCCTTCGAATACATGCATCTCCCCTCCACCCTCCCGTGCAATGTCGATTTTCGAGATTAAAAAAAACAATAATTGCATTTTTTATTTCAATAACGCATGAGTAAATAGGGATATGAACGCAGATTTAATATAGGCCCATAGAATTACGGGGACCGGCAAGGATTTGGAAAGTCCGAATGCAACTCCTGCTTACACCTAACAAGTGCTGAAGTGGGACATAAGCAGAGGTAGAAAGGTCTCGGAAGCACTTGGGAAGAGGCTTCCCAAGACCTATCCAGTTCTGAACGGAGAGACCTAAGTAGAATTTGTCAGGTCCAATTATTCGACTCGGGTAGTCTCCCGGCGCTCCATCCACACACTTCATTCGGATTTTTGTAGTTCTTTGCTTTACCTCAGACAATGCGCAAGCTGGAAAATATATATCACGGCGTATCGACAAATATTGCGGTTCGGGAAAATGAAATTCTCGGTTTTGTTGGGAATGGAGACATTTTTCTTCTTTTTGTAATGTTTTTTGTGGTAAATACGTGAGTTTAGGGTACATTATTCTCTCCTCTAGAATTCCTGGACGAGTGCGGTAAGTGGGAACGGCCGGCAAATCTCTCTCCTTTTTATTCATTTTAGCGGAAGGCCTGACTGGATGAACAGGAAGAATTGACTCTGCGCACGAAAAAACGGGCAAGTAGATGGGGAAAAAAGTCACTGACTCCTTGAAAATACATCTGGTATGTGTCTGAGGAAGTTACAAATAGACAAGTTTTTGCTCTCCCTCCAGTCTCCCCAGAGTTACATTTTTTGCGCTCAACAGAAGGAAAATGAAAAAAAAAACAATTGCTGCAATTCATCTCTGCGTGATGTCCCATCATATCTCCAGAGAATCGATTCTCCTCTCCGGGAGAAATAAATCCGAGAGATAAAAAAGGCCCTTTGCCACGCACCTAAGTAAATAATACTCTGGAATCGTTGCGTGCAGTGAGACGCATAAGCGTGACGAATTCCCACTGAGGTGGGGGGAAGGATTTTTATTACTGACCACAAAAAACTCTTCACAGTGAAATCGCCGACGTTAGGGGATCATCATCATTCCGAATGAAATTGGCTTTCTGATGTTATTACCATTGAAAAAAAAGCTATATTCCGGGCCATCACTTCCGGGAGGATTGTTTTTCTGAATTGGAACAAATAACAATCGCTCGAGCGAGTGCCGTTACTTAAGCGGGACGACATTTCTGAGTAATTACCCCAATAAATTAGAATTAAAAATGAAAACGAGGCGGAGAGGGGGAGAAGATTTGTTGGGAGAACATTTTTATATTGAGATGATTGCCAATGAAGAATATGTTATTGCTTTTTTACTTTTATATTCGGGAGGAGCAGTATTTTTCGCTGGATTTCCATGGGATAATCCGAGGAATTTAGGGAAGGAATGGATTATTTATATGAATTATTGGTCGCAGATAATTTATTTTTAGTGAAGTTCCATGAGATTATGCGTTATAATTGTTTATTCTGTCGTGCTCATCATGCGCGCAAAGGATTCACGGTATCCAAATATTTTGGGTTTTTTTTTTTCCATTTGAGCCCAAGTTTTCGCACACTTTACAATGATTTTTTCATCACTTGTGCGTAAAGTGAAATTGCACGCACGTCTCGCGTGCGGAAAATCCCAAAATAGGGTTCCATACTCGTGGGAAAAATGTTTACATAAATAATAATTCTGTTTTATTTTGTACTGATGAAAGTAGGGTAAGCTGCCCAGTAGATAAAAATTATACCGTTCTATAAAAGTCTATCATGAGCCATCGTTTCCTCATTTCAATCCCGAAATTTAGTAAAAATTAATGTATGATGATCGAATTTTATTCTACGTTAGAGAAATTTTATCCTGACGCACAATAAATTTTACCCTACCGGTACAGTAATTTTTACTCTACCTACACGATAATTTTTATTTTTATCAGGATAAAATTCTCTAACGTAGAATAAAATTTGATCATCATATATTAATTTTTACTAAATTTCGGGATAGAAATGAGGAAATGATGACTCATGAGACACTTTCATAGAACGGTAAGATAATTTATTTTCGTCACTAGGCCCGATAAACTGCGATTGAACCGAGCGAAGCGAGCGAACGGAGCGAAGCGACGTTAAAATCGCGGTTTCGGGCCCACCGACAAAAAATATTGTTCGACACGGCCGTGAAGAACTGTTCTACCTCATATGATAATAGAACTCGCCTTTGGCTCGTCCTGTAACCTCATATTCACCAGAAAATTCCTCACGGCCTAGTGTCAAAATGTACTACTCAAAAATTTCTCTCCGCGTGTAGATGAACGAGCTACTTTTGGACAGAAAATCACGCAAAAAAATGTTGAAATGGGAATTGTTGCTTTGAATTTTTCCTAACTGTTGCGATTCTTAACCCCTGAATGGCGATTTTTTTTCGATCAATTTTTTTTCATGTTTCTTTAGGTGTAGTGCAGATTTTCAAGAAATTCATTGCTGTGATGTTGAAAAAAATTAAAGCACTTCATCTCATTTATCCCGGAATTCTTCATATTCACGAGAATATCGCTGTCTGTGCCCTCATGTTGCCCCATCAATCCCCACATTTCCTCCTTTTGCGATATAATGTATACTCGAAGAGATGGTCATGAACTCGCTGGCTCGAAAACAAATTGCCCGATCCATACATGCTTTATCATGGCAAGAGTCAGTTTAAGGATCGATTTATATTGCACCGGAAGGTTGGGGGGGTTGAAGGTGGCTGTCTGCAAACTCCAATACAAAGCACCGTGTACACAGATCTACAGACATACCTAGTGCTGAGCTTTAACTTGGTTTAACGATCAGGCCAGTGTTTCTACTGCTTGTTCCGCTCGTACGCCCTTCCAAGACGCTATTTTCACGTACCTCTTACTTCGAGGTACCCACCTACCATTCCAAACTTGCCTCCCGAGAATGGCAAAGTGCTGGCTCGGTTGTTTCAATGCAGTCAGCACCAGATACCGCGTGTATCCAAGTCACGTGACTAGCGCCTTCTTCTCCGTAATAATCGCGACGATGCCATGTGTGGAATTCCCATGCATGGGTATTAAATTCGGGATGGATAGGTTTCCTCCATTATTTTTCTGGGTTTTTCCCAAAAATATGTATACCGAATTGGGGGGTGGGGATTTCAATTCGACGATGATTCTTTCGTATCAGGTCGGGTTGTTATTTGGAGTGAGAATTTCCGTGGTTCCCGGTAGCTTAGTTGGAAGAGTGCCCGGCGCGTAACTGGGAGACCCGGGTTCGGATCCCGGCTGGGCGGATCGGAATTTTTTCTCTCTAAATTTTAATTCTATTTGAATTTTTTTTCAAAAAAAAAAAAAAATTCTAAGAGAATTAGAATTTAGAGAGAAAAAATTTCCGCCCTCTTAAGTGTAATATAAGGGTCAGACACTGAGTGTCAGAATATAAGGGTCAAAACGTGGAACCTAAGAAAATGAGGGTCAGAATATTAGGGTCAAAACATTAGGGTCAGAATATAAAAGTAAAAAAAGTGGGTATCAGGCAATGAGGGTCTAAATATAAGTCATATATTATGCTTGATCACCGTTTTTAGCCCTTACATGACCCTCATTGCCTGACACCCACTTTTTTACTTTTATATTCTGAGCCTCTTTTTTTAACCCTAACATTCTGAGCCTCATTCCTTCACCTTTACATTCAGGCCCTCAGTTTTTGACTCTAATATTCCGATCCTCATTTTTAACCTCCACTTTTTGACCCTTATATTCTCACACTCAGTGTCTGGCCCTCACGTTACATTTGAGAGCGCTTCGTACAACCCGGGCTGATACGTAATAATCATCCTCGAATTGAAACACCAGTACCCCAATCGAATATAAAATATACTCAATTCCAGTATATTTTTTCCGTCTTTCAATTTTCGTAAGAAATTCGATTATTAGTTATTATTCTTCATTACGTCGTTCGTGGATTGAATATTAAATTAAAGATATATTTTTCTTTTTATACATGACCATTTGATTTTATTGCGCAAAATTCTCAGGACTGGAACGAAAATTAAAATCGCAACGATTCAAAATCTATTTTCCTGCTCAAAGGGATTGACCCGTGTAGAATAATATATTGTAGAATTAGTATTTAGTAGTTCTAATATTGTAGAATTAATAATGAATGTATTATAGAAGTAAAACCAGTTTTCTAATTATTGAAAAAATTTCGAAGTCCATTCAATTTCTAGTCAAATGTGAAAAAATTTTCTTCTAAATCTAACTCAATGTCGCTCTTTTGAAAATCATTACTGAACTGTCTCTGGAATTTTGATTTTCTTCTAAAAGTGTAGATACTTCATCATCAGTGCTAAAAATTACTCGATATTTTAGCAACAAGTCCCAAACTTAATTTTTCAACAAGGTGATTGGGGTTTCCATCGAAAATTGTTCAGCACTAGATGCCGGTTTTCATGAATATTTTAGCGTGGGTGTAGTTGCGTGTTGAGTACAGCAGCTATACTGATCACGCAAGCAACATATTTCGTTATCGATCAATATATAGGAGATAATATTGAAATAACTGCGGGTATACACAGGGATTTCTTAATGATGTACTCGTCCGGCTGCTGAGACGCCATGTTGTCCTTAATCGCTGAAAATCAGTTGAATTGAAGTGATGCTTCCACAAGATCACATGTACAAAAAAATTTCATCGAAGAACCAAGTGAATTCGCTAGAAAATTCTATTTAATTTCTATTTAATTTTCAATTAGTTTTTGACGGATTCTATTGGAATTCCGCACCTTATCTGCGCATTTTTAAACTTCCCCAAAATTCAAAAGTGGAAATCTAATGATATCTCCACGTTTTTTTCGAAAGAAACGTCCAATGGAAAATATTTTATTCAAACAATCCATTGAATTTCATTTTCTTGTACAATTTATTCAATTGAAATATTTTCTATAGCCATTCCTCGGCCAATCCTCGCCTTTTCCAAAAACTTTTGTTTGATTTTATGAATCAAAAAATATAAAAAATGTATGAAAAAAACACAAAATTTATGTTGAAGAATTCCTACACAAAAAGCTATATAAAAACATGAAATTCCGTTGATGTTTTTTCATGAAACAATTCCTATTGGACATTCTCTATTAAAAAAATGCAAAATAACGCTGCGCAATTCTCCAATCAAGCTGTGTCAATTTTTCTCTATAGACTCCGCACAATTTCCTAAAACTATAAAATTTACCATTTATTCCATCACAAATTATCCCATGAACGCGAATAATTGTTCAATTGTCATTGGAATCATTTTTTTTTACCAAACGGTCTATGGTAAAATTTCATCTTCATGCGTGTGCACGTCCGTCACATCGGACCCCATCGGAGCCAAAATAAATATCCCATCAATACCGCAAATTTTACTGTAGAGGGAACAGTAATTTTTGCACTCGAAAATGTATTTTTTTACGGAATGAATCGTAAGATATTATCCGCATTTTTTATTAAATTAAAATTTCGCTCCACGAATACCTTTCGTATAGTGAAATTTTCCACGATTTTCTAAATAATCATCACTCAATTTTTCTCTGCGTGCAGAATTTCCCAAAAACGCATCGAATTTTGAATGGAAATTGAACAGAATTTTCTATCAAATTCACTAGATTTTTCAGTGAACCTTTCTCGTTCGCTGACTGGGGCTTTGATACGAATGTACAAAAAACTGTAACTATTGATTTCGACGAAATGGTAGCTTCCTCAGTTCCATATACGAAATTGCAAAGTGTCAAGGCAGGAGCTATAAATTTAACCGGACAGTTGGCACGAGCGAAGAGATTGTGTGGGGATGACCGTTAAGCGGGATATACTACTGGTCGTAGGTACGTGACGGATTGAAGTGTAAAAAAAGTAGAGCATGGAATTACGATAGGGGAAGTCGTTCAGTTTCTCTGACAGATCGACAACAACACGTTTCTCTCACGTTCTCCTTATTCAGGAGAGAGAATAAAACAGTGGAAATCGCTGTAACTTGAAAGTCTATAATGCCCGTGTGAGTAATGACATGATTAAATGTTTGTCAACACAACATATGGACTGTATTCAGAATATTACATGATTACAGGCGAATGTGCTCAATTTCCCTGCCATTTGGATTGCAAATATGATAATTCGAAGAGAGGTAATGGACCCTTTTAACAAATTAATTGATAAATTCATTGAAAATTGTTTTCAATCTTTTTTATCCATTATAATATTTTTTTTATGTTTAATCATTCATTAACCCCTCAAGTACCGCTTGAATATGTCATATGAACTCTTTAATAAAAATGAATAAATATTCATTTATTAACATAAAAAATTCCTCATCAAATAAAAGAAATCATCAACACAATGCGACTCGATTTTTACGATAAACATTACGGAATTGAATTCGATGTCGGATGCCTATTCAAACCTCTCGTTTATCGAGATAATGTTTATCAAAAATTCTGAAATTTTTAGCGAACATACTCTATTCATTCCTTTGTCAAATGGCGCAAACGAAATTTCGATTCAATGAATTACTGATTTGTTATTAACAAATTTGCGAAATCAATCTTAAAATTGATCTTAAAAATTTCAGAAAAATCTGTATAACCGAATACCGTAATTGAACAACTTTATGGTGAAATCATTAAATTTGAGTTCATAATTTTTTGATCATCACTAAAGAAGAAGCGAATTCCAGTTGTTTAACATTATAAAATTTTATTTTTTGAATTTTCATGTGTTTCATTTGAAAATCTCAAGAAACTCCGACATTTCTCTCATATTTTTCACTCCCTGTAGCCAATTCGAAATTAATTGAAACTGAAAATCTGAGTTGATAGAACTCAAACACTCATTTAAATCATTTCTGTCCATTACAATGCAGAAGTCCGCTGGTATATAACTCATGTGTAAGTCCAGAAACTGTGGGGGAGTTTTACGTGAATTAATGCTGGCTAACATAAAGTTGAAATGAAAAGCTCTATTCAAACCCTTCGAATGCTTAAAATCCATCCATCTCCCGCAACTTCCCCATGTTCCACGCGGAAATCTCGACGTTTCAAATGAAATTGCCCGATCCAACATTGAAATAATGATAAAGTTATGAAAAAATGAAACACCGTTACAAGTTTTTGACTGAAATTTCCGGTGCAGTTGTTGGAAATTTTTGACATGTTCTAGTTACACTGAAATTTCAAGGATTTTTATCATTGAAAATTCATGATGTAACGAGAGCATTCGTAGTAATTTTTCTATCTCAACTCAAGACACATGAAGACAATTTATGAAAGCGGTATAACGATAAGACAACCCCATTAAGACATGGAATTATTAAGACGTTTTCAGTGACTTATTTTCTTTCAGTCTCTTCCAATGTATTGAATTTCTGAACTTGTTGAGGGCGACGAGGTCGGAAGATGTCAAATGAATTACAAAATAGTATCACTGAAAAATCAGAAGGGCGTGAAAATCTAGAGTATTTTCTGTGGAAAACTGGTTTGGAGCAGTATTTTTGTTCACAAAAATGGTTTACCCTTACTTCCTGAATTGAAAGGCCAAAACCAAACGCAGGTAATTTACCTAACAATAATAACTAATAATAATTATTATTAATAATAATTCACCGAAAAGTTATGACTAACTAACTAATTCAATAAAAATACCGAACTTGAGAATAATCCGAGTGGAATTATTTATAACTGAGGAGTAACATTAACGCGATGCATCACATGTCTCAATGTCTTAATTAAAAACACTAAAAGTAACTTAAATTTCCGGACACAAACGTCTTCAAAAACGGAATCGAAGTGTCTTAATTTAATACCCTATTTTGTCTGGTCTAAACTTCATTATTTATTTCATTTTTCCAACTGTGAGAGGGGAATACGCTATCGGCGACATTAAATATACGAAAACAACCGGAATTGACTCGTCCGATATAAAACATTTGTCACACGTAGAGATAAACTTCCTGGCAACGGCCTATCACCGCAAGAGTTATGAATAAAAAATTGAAAAGTTTCCTGGACAAACTATCACTTATTAGAAGTCACTCGGTATCATTTGATGCGGCTCGTTTGTGACTTCCTGTACGAGAAAGAGCTCGAGGGGGATGGGCGCTTCGCAGACGAGACCGGTAACAGAGCACGCGAGGGTGCGGAACGTGCCAAGCCTACCAATTTTCCGTCTGCCGGGCGATATAATATACCGCCCTTCGCTCTTCTCCGAAAAAAAATATCTGCATAATGCTACGATACGCTGGTATTGTCTGCTACCTACTTTCTCTACTCCTCTCACCCCATTTTCATTCCCTTCTTCTCCGGGAATTATTCTCCTTCGTCTTCAGCCTCTCACCCCTCGGTTATTTGACGAGCTCCCAGCGTAATATTAATGAAGACTTATTATTGCCGGCTACCACGGAGATTATTATTTCAACACGACCTAGTAGTCACTTCTTGCGGAGGTGTTGCGAGGGAGCAGAAACTTTGCAGATGATTTTTTTTTCTTCTCGGCTTGGAGTGGATTTTTGCCAGATTTTGTTCTTCATTGAGAGGAATTCAAATTAAGAAGCCTGTCCGAGGGGTTGTGTCATTAAAAATGGAACAGTTATTTCTTCCTTTGTGCGTGCTGAAGTAATGAATTTCGTTCAGGAAAGGGAACACCAGGTGATTATCACGTGCACGTGGTATTTTTGGTACAAATCAGTAGCGAAGCGGTAAACCGGGTTAAGTCGATTTGGACTATTAGCCAGTTTTTGACGAATATCTGGGAATCTAAAAGAGATAGAAAAATTGTTGTCATGACCTTTTTTGTAGAGCCAACTGAGGGTTATAAAAAAGGTGATAAGCAAAATTTTGCTAACTCTCTTAGATTCCGAGATATTTGTCAAAAAATGGCCAAAAGTCAAAATCGACTTAACCCGGTTTACCGCTTCGCTACTGAAATCATTTCACGAGTTTTGGAGAACATCATGTGCATGGAGAAAATTATTTGGTGAATTTCAACAACTAGTAAATAATTTTCTCCGTCTGGTTTCATTTCCGTCAAGTGGGTTGCCACTAAACTTGATGTCATAGTCATTTTTGAGAGTTCTCTGAAAGAAATATTAGTTGTGAAAAAATTATCGTTCTTAAATTAATGATTTTTTCTGTTCTAAAATTTCTCTTGAAATACCTCTGGGATTTTTAATTCTATATGCGACTTAGTAGCAATTCGTTACGGAGGTGTGGCGAGAGAGGAGAAGAAACTTCACAAATGATTTTCTGTTTCTTCTGGGCGTGGAATAGATTTTTGCGAGACTTTGTTCGTTATTAAGGAGAATTCAAATTAAGAAGCCTGTTGGTGTGGTTGTGTGATTAAAAAAACGGGACAGTTATTTTGGTGGAAATTATTTGGTGAATTTCAACTAGTTGTTGAACTTCACCAACTAGTTATTGAAAAAATAAATTACCAACCAGTTATTGAATCTCAACAAGTGGTTATTGAATTCCAACAACTAGTTGTTGAAATTTAACAACTGTTTGTAGATTATTCCGAAACCATCTTCTATGCGAAACATTGATCGATTATCGAGACACAAATGTTTGCGGGATTGTTTCCAAGTGTATACATGCCCTCACTGTCTACTCTTGTACGCAAACTTGATTGAGTTTATTGAATTAGAGGTTGAAGCTGGTTGCTTTGTATAGATAACCCCTATTAATAATTTTTGACTGAAACTACATCTCGTGATCCGTCAAAAAAATTAACGAACTTTTATTAAAAATTCAATAAATGGTTGACGAATGAAATAGAACATTTTTTGTTGAATTTTACTCAATGAATTATTAAATTCAACCAACTACCTGGTGAATTTCACCAGCAACGTCATTACATTAATATCCTACAACGCTTCTCCGTCCGAAATAACTGAAATAATGATTTAGCCCGTCATGGCCCTGAACAACCGGAATTAATGGGCAATAACTGCCCTCCGAAATCAGCCCATTATTAGCGAAAGGAATGTAGTCCAATAGTACTCAGGGGTGGAAGTAATCTTAGGGGTCAAAGTAATTTTAGAGAGTGATCCGATGGAAGTCTTGCTACTTCGATTAAGAAAATTCTCGTTCTTGAACTGAGGGTTTTTCCTGTCATGAAATTAATCTACATAGATCTCAAGTATCTTTTTATTACAACTTCTCTGAAATTTACAATTCTACCCCAATAGAATTCACATCTATGTTTCGATGAAACTTATTAGATTGAAATATATTAGAAGTAAATCTCCTGACTTAATCAATGACTAATTGATGTTTAATGAATTCAAATTCTGTTCTCATTTCCATATTATTTCTCACCTGAAATTATTATGTCTCTAATCCTGAATTTCAGATATTTTTCTTCTCAAATTATGTAAATCAGTAAATTCATTCTGAAAGCTGTGAACTTTTTCCCTAAAAGAAAGCGTTACGCGATCGNCAATTTTAGAGAGTGATCCGATAGAAGTCTTGCTACTTCGATTAAGAAAATTCTCGTTCTTGAACTGAGGATTTTTCCTGTCATGAAATTAATCTACATAGATCTCAAGTATCTTTTTATTACAACTTCTCTGAAATTTATAATTCTACCCCAATAGAATTCACATCTATGTTTGGATGAAACTTATTAGATTGAAATATATTAGAAGTAAATCTCCTGACTTAATCAATGACTAATTGATGTTTAATGAATTCAAATTCTGTTCTCATTTCCATATTATTTCTCACCTGAAATTATTATGTCTCTAATCCTGAATTTCAGATATTTTTCTTCTCAAATTATGTAAATCAGTAAATTCATTCTGAAAGCTGTGAACTTTTTCCCTAAAAGAAAGCGTTACGCGATCGCTAAAATTCACAGGTAGATGTATCCACTAATTTAACTCCGTACATTTACAAAATTTCACCTACATTAATATCCTACAGTGCTCCTCCGTCCGAAATAACTGAAATAATGATTCAGCACGTCATCACCCTGAGCAACCGGAATTGATGTAGAATAACAGCCCTCCGAAATGAGCCCATTAATAACGAAAAGAATGCAGTATTGATAGTGAGGGGTGAAGCTGTAGAGCGTCGATTCATAAGTAGAACATTGGATCCATTACCCGAAAATTCGTATTCCAGACAGATACGCGCTAATGGTCGTGGAGGCAAACGCAAAACCCCAATTCCTGGATATTACCAGGAATGCGGTGCAGACGTGCTAGCTTGTGCATTTACAGTTCCCGATGTGTGTACATTTGGACTGGCAATTTCAGGCATATTCCAACACTGAAATCGGGGCCAACTGGTATACACCTGCGACCCAGTGGTGCTATCACGATTACGCACACATAGTGGGTAATACAGTGTCACGTTGAAGTGGAAGGGAGGGGGGAAGGGGGTGTGCTCCCGGTGTACTTTGAAGTCAGTCCATTGGTGTTTACACAAACACGAAAGATTCAACGAGAGGCAGTGCAATTTAAAACTACGATGGCGAAAATCATGAAAGCATAACAGTCGAGTGTTTTTACAGGTCTTTGTTCTTTAACTGAAGCTGTTGAGTTTTCACACCAGCTGGGACACTCTCTGCCGGATTAATTGAAAGGACTGCTGTGTATGTTCGTGTAATTAATGAACAGTTGTTAATTTCTCTCAAGTTGGTCCTGGAATGCGACATCAAAGAAGCCTCTCTTCACCCTCGCTGAGTCTTAGTGAGATTGATCAGGTCTTTTCATTATCCAAATATTCATTTGCAATTTGAGAAATTCCCCAATCTTCGTAAGACGTTTGAAAGTGTATGGAAGTCTTTGCAAAGGCAACTTCACCAGGTGCTCAATATACAATTAAACCGGGGAAACTGAGGGAATTGAGATTCATCCGGATCTCACGCAACGTGATGTTTAATAGAAATTATGGGTAATGTAGGGATAAGTGATGAAGTTAGTCCAATGGTGTTTACACAAATACGGAAGATTCAACGAGAGGCAGTGCAATTTAAAACTACGATGGCGAAAATCATGAAAGCATAACAGCCGAGTGTTTTTACAGGTCTTTGTTCTTTAACTGAAGCTGTTGAGTTTTCACACCAGCTGGGACACTCTCTGCCAGATTAATTGAAAGGACTGCTGTGTATATTCGTGTAATTAACGAACATTTGTTAATTTCTTTCAAGTTGGTCCTGGAATGCGACATCAAAAAGCCTCTCTTCATCTTCAGGATGAAGATTATCGACTCTGAGAATTTTCGGAAGACTTCAAAGGACCTTCCGAATTGCATTTGGCCGTTTGCATCACCAACTTCAGTTCCACCAAAAGCAATTCCTCCAGTTGATCAATACAAAACAAAAGGGGTCATCAAAACCTGCAGAACCCTGACATTGGACCTGAAATTGCGATTTGCTAATTCCTTTCAATTTTCACCCGCAACTTCGAACAACTTCCATATAGTTGTTACCATAGAGTATTCTTTCACGAACTCCACATTAAAGTCAGCCATTTGTTTTCTGTGCGTCAGCCAAGTGAATTACACACGCACAGTGGGCCGTTTTATTTCGTTCCAACACAACAGGGGCTGAGTGAGGGGCTGAAGGCATATACATTCAGCTGCGTGAAAGAGAGAAGGGTTCTCCCTCTCACCTAGCTGTTGTACAACGCCATTCCGGAGATGCCTTTGGCCTAACGAATGGCTTTAATTTCACGCTACGTAGCTCATCCTACCGTGGTCACAAAGTCCTTTTCCTCCTGGCTTCGTAACGATAGTAGGAGCTACATGAAAAGAGGATGGAAGTGCAGGGTCCAGCAGTGCTGATGTCACCAGTACACCCTCGACGAGTTAGTCTTTCTTTGTCGCCCGGAATGTTCGGGATCTTAATTATGGTTTTAATTAGCAACACCTAAGAACATCTTCTGAAGAGAGTACACGCTGTGTCTTCCACTTGTTTGGTGTATTCAACTTCTACCACTTTGATGAAACTAATTTTATGAAGAGGATCAGCTCAACGCTGAATTCTTTGTCAACTTTACGCTTTGGACGACACTTCCCTCGTATTATACTACCACTTTGCTATACTTCATTCAACCAAACTCACCTAAAATGAAGTTGAATCGAACCGAGCACTCCGGAATTTTATGATGATGCGCACTATGAATGAAACATTCATTTGGGCAGACTATCCATCCTAATGTGGTCGCAAAGTCATTTTACTTCTACCTTCGTAACGATCTTAGAAGCTACATGAAGAGAAGGTGGAAGTCCAGAGTCCAGCAGTGCTGATGTCACTGGTTTGTCGCCTGGCATGTTCGGAATCTTAGTTATGGTTTTAATTAGGAACACCTAAGAACATCTTCTGAAGAGAGTATACGCTAGAGGATCAGCTCAACGCTGGATTCTTTGTCAACTTTACGCTTTGGATGGCACTTTTCTCGTATTATACTACCACTTTGCTATACTTCATTCAACCAAACTCACCTAGAATGAAATTGAATCGAATCGAGCACTCCGGAATTTCATGATGATGAGGACTATGAATGGAGCATTCTGTTTCTCATCTCTTTGGATATTTTTCTTCTGACAAGCCTCCACTGTTGCCATTCCACTCGATCCTCTGAGCGGATAGTGCATGTACGGTATTGAGTAAGTCTAGCTGGCGCAGGTGGATAATGCATGCCCCATCGGTATTCAACCGAAGCCAATATTGAATCCCGAGCGGAAGGCGGGCCCGGTGAATTTCCATAGTCGTCGTAGACGATATGGAAATGTGAGACTAAAAAACAAAGGGAATACAAACATCATGAGTGGCGTATTTGATGCCTCTGTGCGTTTTTTGTTGCATTTGGTGTGGTGTCGATGGTGGGTGGAGGCCGGCATTTCTACCGCGTTGTAATGTCAAAAGTTGTTGGGAATTTATGATGCAGTTCCAGTGATCGGGAAAACCGAAAATCAATACTGATGACAGGAAGTTATTTCATGAATATGGAGGGTTCAAGTGTATGGGACGTTGGGTGTGGGGACAGTGGAGACAAACAGAGAGTTGAAACAGAGTCAAACGATTGCTGGTCTGTGTCAATCGGCAGGGTTCAATAGAGATTATGTTCGATTAGACATTTTTATTGATGGCTCTCGGATTTCGTTTGAAATACAGCTTTGTCAGTTTTTCAGGGAATTTCTGTTGCAATTGTGCTTGATGTGAAGATAAAAGTATTTTTCAGCCAAGCGGTTTTTGCTTGATTGAAGTCATCCTTCATTTAGTATTATTTAAATTCATCCAGACTATTTGGAACGGGGATTATGCAATTATGAAGGTTTTGGTGTAATTCATTTTAGCAAGTGTCAACAATGATTTTGCTATTGAAGACTAAATTTTCCGTAATTGCCCATATTTTCATATCGGCGTTGATCAAATACCTATAATTTTCAATGAGCGGTCCAAATTTTTTTGTTTCACTGATCGTAAAAACCGAAAATCAATACCGATGACAGGAAGTTGTTTCATGAATATGGAGGGTTCAAGTGTATGTGGGGATAGTGGAGTGGGTGTGGGGATAGTGGAGATAAACAGAGAGTTTAAACATAGAGTCAAGCGATTGCTGGTCTGTGTCGGTGGGCAGGATTCAATAGATATTATGTTCGATTAGATATCTTTATTGATGGCTCTGGCTTTTCAAATATTGTTTGAAGTACAGCTTTGCCAGTTCTTTTGAAAATGTCAGTTTAAATTTTATCTGAAGTGAAGCAAAAGTAATTTTGCACCGAAGCAGTTTTTCTTTCATACTCTAGATCAATAATTCCATTTAGCATTATTTTAATCGATCTACTCTAATTCGAACAAAGATGATGAAATTATAGAATTTTTATTGTAATTCATTCAAGCGAATGGCAACTGATACGACTTTGCCATTGAAAAATAACCTTCTTATAATTGGCCAGATTTCCAATTAGGCATTGATGGAATGCCTGCAATTTTCAATAAGCAGTCCAAACCTGTTTGCTTTGCATCGAAAACAGTCTATTTTTGGACTCCTTCTCTACATCTCATTGTACCTTGCCAGAGGCTTCGATCGATTTTACTATTGTTTGAATCGTCTACTCTTCCACACTGGCGTATGCCTCCTTGTATGTTCAATGTGCACGCAGTGCAATCAGGACTGAATGTTTACCCGGCCTGATTAGCGTTGTTCAACCAATGCCTCGGTAGTGAGTAAAGCACGTCTGCTGCAATTTCGGCCGAATGAGCATGTTTTCTTCCGACTTTTGCTCTCATATTTCCGTTTGCCGTTTTGTTGAAAAATTTTAGCTGAATTTCCCGGTACACTTCTTGACAACTATCACATTATAGTTCGACTTGGATTATATGGAATATTGTGCTCGAAAATTCGTTTTATAAAAAAATTTCATCTTTTTATAGAACTTTTTCTATTGAGATATTTTCTATAGGAATTCTTCGACAGATTTTTGTCAAGTTTTTTCGACACCGTTGAAAATTTTTATCGCATTTCAATTGCACTTAAACTCCCAGGAATTCCGCAATTGAAAATTCAACATTTTATGGAAAAATCTATGGAAATTGGGGATTTGAGTCCAAATATTCCATTTAAATTAGTAAAAATCATAAAAATTCTGGTCAATATGTTGTTGAATTTGTTATTAAATGACAATTCATCACGTAATTTAGTACTGAATATTCATGTTTTGAAATTTCGTGATTTTTTTTCTCATGAATTCTACCTGATGCTATTCTTCTGAAAAGTACTAGTCAGCACTTCATGAAATTTCAATTTTGTCCAACAGTGCACTCTGCTTACCTTTTCTTTTCATTGAAAAAATCAACCGAAAAAACTTGGAAAATATGAGCCGAAGAATTAAAAAAAATATATCCCAACAGAATAATGCGTCTAAAACCATCAAATTCTATGGATTTTTCCTATTATATGGATTTCTCACTGAACATTTCGTTTTTCAAAAATACGCATTCTAGAAAAAAAACTACTTTTTCCAAGGAATAATTTTTTTGGGAGAAGAATTTATTTTTTAGAAAAAAAATGAATGAAAAAAAAAATGATTGAAAAATAATGATGGGGGTTCATTCAAAGTCATACGCAGCCCCATCATCCCATAGTTCAACACAATTGTAATATTTGGAGCGTCTAAAAAACCAATTCGTCTCCCAAAAAAATAATCCCTTCCCAAAACTATTTTTTTCTCAGTGCGATAATCTGTCGAATTTTCCAATAGAATCGCTCAAAAGCTGCTTCACACTGTCGGTAATGTAGACCATCGCCAGAAAAGCTGCCGACATTCCGAGTGGTGGTAACAAGCTCTGCTTGACCGACCCTCGCACCACAGTATCATCAAAGCCAGCCTGATAACGTGTCTATTGATTCGTCGAGACAATAACGAGGTACAAAAGCTCGACTGGAGAGGTCCCCACAGCGCCGTGCAAGCTCCAACCCCTCCCTCATATTTCACGTGACTGTTTACACCAATCTCACATAATGGAAGTATGGAAAATCGACTGAAGCAAATTGACGAAAGCTTTCTTCCTCTCAACCGACAAGATGCTATTTCCCATTGAAGTTTTTTCTCAACTCTCATTAAATAAACTCACACTTCGGAACAAAGTGAAGGAGAAGCAGGTGAGAAGCACCCGTGGAAATGGTCGATTATTGAAGGGCTCATTCGTAGTTTCCTTTGATAGCCACTGCATCTTGTGTCCAAGGAGTTCGTTTACTTGGTAGTTTTCACCCCAAAGTTTATTCTCATTTCTTTCTGAAGAGTTTCTTTTTACACTCTTTATCTTGTAGTATTCTTCACGAAACCCTTGAACTAATGATAATCGCTTTATCCCCTAGTGAACCAAGCACTCTTAACAGCTCACTGAGTTTTTTCGCCTTCGGTCGGGGTAACGAGGTATTTGTTATACGGTACATTATATTGATTGATCGTTCTAAACGGGGGATTTTCATTCATGGAACGAAATAGTTTCGTTTTTACGATTGTTTCATGGGATTTTATGAATACTGATATGACATTGAGTCCAGTTTCATGTGAATAACTTGAGTATTAGAATTTTCGTTCCTCATCATTCAAACGGGAATATTGAGAATGAAATTCAAATAATTATTTGTGATTAAACTGCTCCCAGGAGCCATTCTGCGGTTATAACCTGCAATAACTAATGTCGGTTAATTGAAATCTAGTGGCCAATATTTTGAATTTTACTTTTACTTTAACTATAATTAGGTTGATTTCCATTATTAGCAAATTGCGGGAAAATGCTAATTATGTTTCACAAGAGTTCAGACTTTTTGCTTCCGAAGGAAGCTTTGTCGTCATTCAAATTTAAGTTTTGGATTTTTTGTGTTATATCGACCCATATGAGCCAAAAAGTCCGAAAATACAATTTTTAGAGGTTGTCCCTCTGTGTGCGTATGCGTGTACGTATGTAACAAGGTTTTTCTTCAATTTAGTAGCGAAGTGGTAAAACGGTTCAAGTCGATGTTGACTAATGGCCGGTTGTCAATGAATATCTCGGAATCTAACGGAGATAGCAAAATTTTTGTTATATCCTTTTTTGTAGAACTAATTGAGGCCGGCAATAAATGTAATTACAAAAATTTCGCTATCTCCCTTAGATTCGGAAATATTCCTCAAAAACTCACCTGGAAGATGAGTCGACTTGAACCGTTTTACCACTTCGTTACGGAATTGTTCGCTTATCAATGAATGGAATTGAATCTTCTTTTGTCAAATGTAGGTATTGTTGAGCCCTATCGATCGCCATTAATTAAAATTTAATTCATCGATCAGTTTTTTAAATTTTCGAATTTCCTCGAAAATCGGTTGTCCCACGCTAACTAAAAAAAAATTCTGAATTGATTGAATGATGGCTTAAAAAATTCGTTTTGATATCCTTTTGACCGAGTTCGAAGATGAAGCTAATAGCAATAATCGTTATTTTGATTAATTTAAAAATTCGCAAAAATTTTGTGTTTTTTAAAACTCAAAATTCCGGGAATATCTTTGAATATCACGCATCAACTGAATTCGATCGCCATTAATTAAGATTTAATTCATCGATCAGTTTCTCAAATTTTCGAATTTTCTATCCTTAATTTTCCCCTCCACCCGGAGTGACAATAATTCTAATAGTGTAATCCACACCAACAACAGCATAAAAAATCATTTGATAAGTTTTATATCCAAAAACATCCCATTGGTATGCCAACACGCTGACGGGTGTCCGTAGCAGGGCGTGTTATTTTGCGAAAATGGATCTATCTCGAGGGTTCCTGACCCCTCGAGTGATGTGTGCACCGAATACAAAGGCAGTCCCTTCCACTGGTGTACCCGTGACGTTGCCATCCCTGTGTTCGTGTGCGTGTGTATTCCACGTGTACGCTAGATACTGACATGATGCCTGGGTATGTGTTTACCGTAGGTCTGAAGTAGAAACGGGCCAAGTTGTGCTTGGCCAGCTATGTCCGATCCTTCTTCAAACGTCACTCCAACTCTAGACATCTACATGTGTTTTCCATTCAAGTCAAAATTCAACCGTCTTATCGCTTATACAGCCTTACCCTTCGTCACTCATCGCGGCAAGACAGATTCGGTGGGGCTACAGGTTCTCCCTCTGACATTCGAAGGGGCTAATTAAATATTCTGTTGGGCGAGGGTAAACCCGAACAATCGAGTGATGCGGCAGAATTTGGGGGATATCATCTCTGAAATGAGATTTTGGGGAAAAAATAGCAGATGCGAATGAGTTTTTATGCATTGTATAATTCAAAGTATTCCACATATATTCATGAGGGTAGAAAGGGTGGAATTTGATGGAAAAATCTACACGGAGAAAATTAAATAGTAAAGATTACTATGTCGGAATTCGCATGTAGTAAACGTTACCATAGTTTTGTAAGCATTACTATGGACATAGTAAGCTCTACTATGTAACATAGTAGGTGAATTTCTTTGAAGAGTTTGAAGCCTTAAGCGTCGTGAGTTTATGACATTAAGAGGCAAACGCGAATTTCAACCGATTATTTTAGAGGTACTTTCTAGGTTCGTAGGACCATTTTTCATTTACGTGGTAATTATTTCTGTGGACATAGTAGGCACTACATAGTAATGCCATAATAAGCAGAGTAGAACATAGTAGTGCCATAGTGAGACATAGTAATGCCTACTATGCTTACTATGGCATGACATAGTAATGTTGACTATGTACACACATGAATGAGGAGTCAATAAATACGGAATTGACCTTCACCTGGCTTAAAAATTCGATTTTGGCGAAAGTCGAATTTTCCCCTAAAAACGGAAAATCTGACCCTTTGAAAATCTGAAAAAAAAAACTTTTTCAGTTCTCACTTTTTCCACATACTTTTGAGAGTTCTGAATAGCCCGTCGCTTAAATAGTTGGAATCAACCTTCACCTGGCTAAAAAATTCGCTTTTGGCGAAAGTCGACTTTTTCCCTGGAAAAACGGAAAATCTGACCCTTTGAAAATCTGAAAAAAAAAACTTTTTCAGTTCTCACTTTTTCCACATACTTTTGAGAGTTCTGAATAGCCCGTCGCTTAAATAGTTGGAATCAACCTTCACCTGGCTAAAAAATTCGCTTTTGGCGAAAGTCGACTTTTCCCCTAAAAACGAAAAATCTCACCCTTTGAAAATCTGAAAAAAAAAACTTTCAGTTTTCACTTTTTCTACATACTTTTGAGAGTTCTGAATAGCCCGTCGCTTAAATAGTTGGAATCAACCTTCACCTGGCTAAAAAATTTGATTTTGGCGAAAATCGACTTTTCCCCTGGAAAAACGGAAAATCTGACCCTTTGAAAATCTGAAAAAAAAAACTTTTTCAGTTCTCACTTTTTCCACATACTTTTGAGAGTTCTGAATAGCCCGTCGCTTAAATAGTTGGAATCAACCTTCACCTGGCTAAAAAATTCGCTTTTGGCGAAAGTCGACTTTCCCCCTGGAAAAATCCAAGATCTGACACTTTGGCCCTCGTGACCCTTGTGACCCTTCGACCGACTTTCCCCCTGAAATAATCCAAGATCTGACACTTTCTGCTAGTTTTTGGACGATTCTATAGACAAATTTTGCAGTTTCTCTGGGCATAGTTTGAATATTTATTCAATAGAAATATACAAATTTCGTATGATCCTTGATTCCCGACAAGCCTTGCAGCTTCACCTTCTTCACGACTATTCACTTCTCATTTCAACCCAGTCGGACACTTTCCTCCCAAGAACGTTGAACCCAGCAATCGTATTCTCCATTTCGTTCTCCCCATGCTGTGCACCAATTCCCCGTTTTATCTATCTGCACATTGGCCGCATTCACTTCCTTCAATGTGGAGTGAGACTGTACCGTGTGTGCATTTATGGTGGGATATGTTTAGGTCCTGGAGTAGTGCAGCAGGCATACCAGATTGGAAAATGTTCTCCACTGAGAATTCATGGTGAAAACACCTCGTCAGTAGCTACTGCCACATACATTTCTCCCGGATGTTGTTACACTCTGCGCTGAAAATGTCTGTGTGGACGTGCTTTGCAAAGGTCAATAGAGGTTGAAAAGAAATGTTGGGTCTATTCAGCGGGGGGTACATTTCACATGTATTTGAGATAGGTTTCTAGTCAAAGGAGACGCATTTATGCGAAAAATTGTGTTGTTTTCGTAAGGGGTGACTAAAGCTGCCGTCGGTTTCGGCGAAAAATGTCCAATTCTGGGTCATCACGCATTAAAAAGGATTTTACAGAAAAAATGAATAGGATTTCTATAGGAATTCCTCGACATCTACTTCCTAATTTTTTTCTACTCTATTTTTCTTCTCTTTTCATTAAAGAAAGTTTGGGGTTCAAAAATTTTGTATCTTTGTCAAATTTATCAAATTTTATTCTACGTTAGAGACATTTTATCCCGATAAAAACAAAAATTACCGTGCCGGTAGAGTAAAATTTACCAACCGTTCTAGAATTTTCGTTGTTGTCTACATAAAAATTATTGGACTTGGAAGGGTAAAATTTATTATGCGTCAGGATAAAATTTCTCCAACGTAAAATAAAAATTGATCATCATATATTAATTTTTCCTAAATTTCGGGATCGAAATAAGGAAACGATGACTCATGATACACTTTTATAAAACGGTATGATAATTTTTATCAAAAATTTCTCTCCGTGTGGAGTCGGCCGAAAACTAACGGAAAGTTCAATAAAAAATCAATAGAGTCGTCTAGTGAATTCGCCAGTTTTTACTATGAAATTTTTTCGTACATGCTGCGCCTCGATTCTCATATACCACTAGAATTTTTTCAGAAATTCAGGACTTTTCTCTCCGAGTACCAACTTCCACACCAAGAACACATATCTGCGATACGAGTTCACTCAGTTGGATCGTAAAAAATCTGTAACTTTTACTGCCAGTGTAAATTGAAGGATAGCACGGTGTGAGTCGAAACCCGGCATACGAGAGCATAAAGGGGTACGGCAGAGGAGAAGGGAACGGGGGGAAGGGGTTGTAGTGTAGAGAAAGAATTAGAGGGAAAGAGAGACTATCATAGCTATAGGGTTTCTCCGCGTGCTGGGATTCGCCGACGAGCGCTTCGGTGAGATTTAGCGCGGAGAACAGGTCGTTGAGGCATAAAATACATATCTTAAGCCTCCGGTGATCCGCGCTTTAATTAAAAGTTGATCCTGCCTGTGATACGTATGAAATTATCTCATATTTCAATCTTGCCTGGAGGTTAATTTTGAAGTGTCTGCAATGGACAAGTGAAAATAATTTTCTTACTCAGTGTGGGGTGTGTGGAGCTTGTCGGCTGGGTCAATATATAATTTTCATCTCTTCAAAAATTGAAAATAAATTATATAGAAAATCGTGACAAGTTTTACTGTACGAAAGGTTATTGCGGAGCGAAATGTAAAAAAGACGAATATCAGAGCTTTCATTTGAGCCCTGTTTGACCCTAAGTTTCTGGGCATTTTACAATAATTTTATTATTTAAACTTTGCAGGTCTTTACTTTGGGGGAAACATTAATGAAATAATTTGAAAAGTACAATTTTTGAAAATTACGGGTATTTTCCATAAATAATTTATAAACGATCAATTTTCCATCATCAAAATCATTTGTTTGGAATTGTAACAAATTTCTTCATATTCAGAATTCAACAATTTTTAAGTTTTAATTATTTCTTTATAACCAACGAATGATTAGAAAAATCATAATTCTGTGCAAAATGTAATTTTGCACTGAAATACTCATGAATTTTGTCAAATTGTTCTCACGCAATTTAATTGATAAACTTGATGAATGAAAATGGTTGAATCTGTAGTGTAGTTTTCATCAAATTGTATAAAAAACACTTGGATATTCTTAATTCAAGACACCAGATGTAAAAATTGTTAAATGTAATAAAGTACGATTTTTTCCGTCTAAAAACAATACACCTGGAATGACCAGAATACACGTCTTAATGCCTTAATTTGAGACACTAAAAATGAATTGACTTTGAAGATACAAACGTCTTGAACAGAATTTAATTTACCCAATAATCCCGGATGATGAAGAATGCAAGTAAACTCGGATATATCCTCGGATATACCGTGTACAAATGATACGTTGTTTTTACATTCTCGAAACATATCGATATATAATTCACCGCACGAGTCACGAAAGCCGACGGCAAATGAACTACGTCGTTGAAATATCCTTTCAATTTACCATGGCTTTGGCACCCCATATCTTCCCTCTTCAATCTCCTTCTTCACTCACAGAATGATCGAATACGATTTGGAGTGATCCGACTGCCTACCGCACGATCACACTACATTACTTCGTGGATTCCAGCGATAAGTGAAGAAAAAGTCGGTATCATTTCTATAAAGCATATGACGATTCTTCAGGTGAACGTAATATGTTATTCAGAAAGAAAAAATAACGGAAATGAGATGACTCTGGTGAGGCCTGCGACGGAGATACCCTGAAATAGCAGATTACTCGCTCTGTTGATCGTCTGTGACTCTCTCCTCAAAGTTACTCAATTCGGTGAAAAATATTTTTCGTTTTAGACTCCCCATCGACAAGTCGGGTAGACTTTTTGCGTCATTTATTTTTACGACAACATGAAAAAGACTTTCAACATCAAAGATATTGGAAATGGGAAAACTTGTATGAGCCATCGGAAAAGTAAATCCGAGTTTCAATTCAATTTTGAACTTGATTCTTCAGTTTCTTTGAAGTCATGAGAGAATCGTAAAATCGTAAAACGTATGAAGGCGTCAGAGAGTTTTGAAGCTTTCTTGACAGAAAACGTTAAGTTTATGCCCTGGACCACTTTATTTCTCCGCCCTGTTCTCTATTTTAGAGAGCGAAAAGAATGGAAGGTGTTGGAGAGAGTGACACGTGATGTGCGGACGTAAAAAGGAAGATGAGGGAGAACATGCGTGTTGGTATACGGAATGGGGAGGTGGCTGAGCGGGTGGATATACTAGATAACCCGGGGGTGGAGTGTATTTCAACGAGACAGGGAGGAAAGCAAGGGGCGTGGGAGAACCAATCCATCAGAGAGAGCTGCTGCTAGCTGCCACAAGCAGACCTTTGGGCCTACGGCAAAACGCCAACCTCGCCCTCTTCAAACTGCCCCCTCTATCCTTCAGCTTATCTCGTCATCCGAACCTCGTGAATAAAAAAAATTAACAAATTCGTGTGATCCATATCTTGAAATATTGAGTTAGCCTTGTGCACAGCGAATTATTCTGGATGATGCTGTTCCAACAATTTGGAAACTTCTGGTCAACGTAACACGCTGGGTCCTAACTAAATTAGCACATCTCCACACTCGGACAACTTGCTGCTGATCCAATCATCTCATCTGGCCCCTTGAGCATCGGGGTTATACCGAAAACGCGTGAGAATCAACGACGTAACTCGGGTCATCTGGGAAACTCGAGAGCTTTCGTAATGAATTCTGTTTCGAGGGTTAAGCTGTTCATTCCTGGTAAATATCAAGGAGCTGGATTAACCCTCGATTGACCTGAAAATTGTCACTCAACGGGGAGGAGGGGAAATGTCTCGGCGAGGTACTGCTGCTTGTCTGTGGGAACTTATTATCGAGGATGTAGTCACCCTGTATTCTGGAACGATTAACCCGTTTCAGGTTGTAGAGAAAGTGGGGCAAAGGAGACATATCAATGGAGAGAAATGTCCGGGAATTTCTATTGAGAAATTTGGCCTACAGTAAACACTGTAAGAACTAGTTCCTTCAAGACGTTTTAATTCAAGACATAAGACAGGATCCGCGCGCGCTGGATCATCTATCTTATTCACTTGTGAAAATGTCTCCCTTTCTTCATTAAATTTTTCAAATGTATTAAAATTGATACATACATAGAAAAACAACTGAATTAATAAAAAATATGGAGAATAAGTTGAAAATTGATGCACAATCTTGAATCTTCGATCAATAGCCTTTCAGTGAAGAATAGGGGAAGTATCATGAATCAATTTTCTAGAAAAGTGACCAATTTTCTTAAATTTTCCAAATAAATCAGAAAATTCTCCAAAAAGTAGTTGATAGTTTTCTAAATTTTTCTGGAATAAAAAACAAGTGCTTAATTTCAGGCACTAGTTTTACTATTGTTAACATTGAAAAGTTCTCCGTTCTGATGATGAAAATTCCTCTATCGCCGAAGCAAAAATTGTTTGACATTCATGTATTACTTGATCATGCATTATTCAATAGCCTGTGGTAAACACTATTTATAAAATGAAAACATAGAAATTATTTCGATAGTCCTCTGCATTGCGTCTACTTCAGGATTCCATTGAAGTTATTCTGACCAAAAGAGTCACCAATTCATAACTGAGTCAATCGATCCTCCCCATTCTACAATAACATCCGCTGCAGGAATAAGTCTGAAAATTCAGTGAGTGAGCCATCCTCATATAGGCGAAGCAATTTCATCATCCTTTGGGGCACCGCAATATAACCGCCTCACTCAGGCTTAGTGGCACACAGTAACCAAGATTTAATGAAGACTCCGCGTTTCTAACCTCAAACGGCAATTTCCCAGTTACTACTCCAGGAGAATATTGATATTAATATTCTTGAGAACTCAACCAAAAACCGACTGAGAATTGTAGTACAGAAGACGTGATTCCAAGGAAGGCCGTCCAACCGGAGATTGAATAGATGAGGATGACATCTATTTGGGGTATACACTGTCACGCAGCAGTGCACATCAGAGAGTGAGCGACTATTTCATGAAACTGATACGCTGGGAAAAATGAGTGTGCCCAACCAGTTCTGAGCAGACAAGGAGGATGTACCTCAGAATTATTAATCACGGCACCCTATCTCATAAAGCTCTTCTCAAACCCATGCATACGCTTCACGGGTTTATTATCCAGACTTTATTTCGACGTGGAAATATGGTTAATTGTCTTCTCATGTTCACACTTGTGTACTCGTTCGTCGGCTCTAAGACTTCATCAAAAAGCAATCATAAACAGAGTCATCAGAAGTAGTAAGAATAGATGAATAGGCTCGTCTCATTGTTCTCATTCGAAATATCATCACTTTGCTTTTGCCTTTTCCTGTTAATATTAGTATATCTGCTCGTCGACTCTAAGACCTCACCATCAAGCAATCGTAAACATCCTTCAGAGCTAATTGGCGGGGACGAAGTTCCCATTACGATGATTCCAAATTTTTCATGATAAAGATCGCAAGTTTGCTGTCAAAACATCTCCAAAGTCTGTTTCGCTAGCCCACCCCAAAATATTATGAGATACCCATGCCCCGACCCTCGGCCGCGCCAAAATACAGTTCAGTAAGTGCTTTCCCCCCACCCCCAGGCAACATCCGCAGGGATCAAGTAATTTATATGTCATGAGTAAGTTCAGCAAAGAGGATCTCGGTCGGTCCTGCGTTCTCATCCTCACCCCGTCCGTACAACATATTAAGAGTCTTCTTTGAAGCTTCCCCGCACATCATATTGGACCCCTCTTTGACTGGTTTAATCCGCCTTCAGTGCTCATGCGCACTTGTCGCCCCCATCCCCATCACCCATTCACCAATTTTTTTCTCCGCCTGCTTTATCCTCTTTATCCTTGAGCAACGGAAAACCACACGCTCTGACACGCGTCTCCTGCACGTGACACGAGGGTTAGGTGTACTGGTAGCTGTACACCTCCTAAGTAGTTATAGTATACAAGCTTCATGTAAACTAAGGAACAAGAGACGTTCGTGACAGAGGGTGGAGGGGGGGGGGGTGCGAAGTCTCTTGGTCCAGCAAACGCCCAGTGTGTTAGGGATTATAGGACTACCTCCCGTAATTGCTTCTCGCAATTTACCCCCGCGCTAACTCCCGATTAAACGGTTTGCCTCGCTTGGTCAGGACCATCATCCCAAACTCGACTGAAATACACACGCACATGTCTTGGGTAGAGTCCTATCACACGGGAAACACCCGAAATTCACGGGTAAAACCGATCAGGATACCACTGGGGACAAGCGTGTGAAAACGCGCTGAGCTCCAATTCGTAACGGTTGTTAGCTCGTTTGATACTGGGTCAGAGCCATCACCAGCGTCGATAATCGGTTTTGGTTTGTCCTCGGCACCATATAGTCTGATTACTGAATATTGATGGAGCTGGATGAATGAATAATGGAGCCTTTGTTAGCCAAATACCATATGACCTGTATTTCCATTCTGAAGGGATAATTACGTGACTACCACATGCTACAGGAAGGTAGTGCCCGAAATTCAGACAATTTAAGGCGGTTTTTGGTCCAAATTAAGACCTCGAAGGTTCCACCGTCTGATGAATTAACTGCGTCACCTTTCACAACCTCTCAATAAATTCAGTACTTCCATAACACAAAAAAAAATTACTTCTCACCATTACAAACCGGTACTTGGGGGGAGTTCACTTTTGAAAAGTTCTAAAAATCGAGTAGAAATGGTACTGGGAGGAAATAGTATCACTTTTTACTGCCAGTACTTTTAGGACTTTTCACAAGTACCAAAGGCACTGGTGAAGAGTAATTTTTCAATTTATCTCAAGTACTTTTAGGACTTAATTTCAGTATTTCCAATTGATTAATTTATTGAAAGAAGTGAATATTTTTACCGGATGGAATGGGCTTTCTTATGCATTTTTGTAAATAGAAATGTTCAGCAGAAGATATTTTGTGGGAAAAACCAATAGATTGCGATTTTTATGGATGCTTTCGAGAATTATTGGTATGCTTTCCAACCTACAAAATTTAAATTTTGTTGAGATTTTTATGTTTCATGTTGTTATCAACATTAAAAGGCGTCGAAAAATGATTTTCAATTTTTTTTCAATTTTATTACTTACAAAACGGTAATGATTTGAACTTTTGAATTTTTGACGAAATCCGGTTCTTGGAAGAGGTAGAAAAACATTTTTGAGTTCTTATACTCAACTTATATTGAGTTTATTTGGTACTTTTGAAAAGAACCAGCCTCAGTACAAGTCATTTTGTTACTTGTCCCAAGTAACAAAATACTTGTGACAAGTACGGAAGTACTTCTCCCCAGTACACAGGTACTTGACGCATGATACTTGCATCAAGTTGTTTTGTAAGTTCGAGGAAGTACAAAATGTGCCTTTTCCCCAGAAACCCCTTGGTACTGGGTACAAATACTTTTGCTACTGATCAAAAATAATTTTTTTGGGACTAAAGACTGAGTAGTCTCCAAGTGTCTTAAATTGAGATACAAAAAAATGTCTTAAATTTGGAAACTCGTATTTTAAGATATTATGAAAATGTCTCGTCTAGTCTAGTCTTGTCTGTATCTAATGTCTTCAATAAAGACGTCTTGACGATTTTTACAGTGCATAATCGAAATTACGTAGCACTTGAGGTAGCTGAGTCTCCCGTGCACATCGATGGTGTTCTAATACGATGGGTAATGTGACGAGCAAAGTGCAAGGCAAAAGCCTGTCGCCGTTCTCACGGGAATGAGCCCAAAGGAAGCTTCCTCAGGTGGGAGGTATCGAAGTTTGGTATAGGCCGTCAGATTAGGCTCCCCAATTCCCATTTGCCCATTGGAGAATGACTCTGATCCTCGGGTGGATCATGTACGCCAATGTAATACTGTCGCTGGGGGTCTCACAAGATGTACTCGTGATTGCCGGTTCCATTGCCAATCAGTGTTAGTGGTCTGCCGGAGACCAAATGACGGGAGGTCTCCCAGGTTTTACGATTGAGGCATCTACGGCCTGATGACGGATATAAATGCTGACATTATTCGAAAATAATCTTCCAATTATAACCATGTCAAAATAATGAAGAAGAACTATTCAAAAATTCCCAACAATTGTGGCGGTAATGTCACACGAAAATGAATACAAGCCGAAGCCTTCGACTGTCAATAAATATTGGAAACTAGGGGGCTTCGCCCCCTGCTCGCTCCGCTCGCCAACCCGGGGGGGGTTTGCCACCCCCGCTCACTTCGCTCGCTCCCCCCCCGTCCGTGTGACCGCAGCGGTGTGACCGTACCCATAAATATCTTCCATATGAGCACCCCCTAATATAGTAATCCTCCATAAATATCGATATCCCCTTTATGACCACCCCCTCATATAGACATCCCTTATAAATACACGCACCTCCTCGTATAGGCACCCAACGTCCCCTGAATTTGAGCGTCCCCTGAATTTAAGCGTCCCCTGAACTTGAGTGTCCCCTAAATTTTTCGCCTTATTTTTTTATTTATATAGAGAGATAAATCATAATAACAACACTTGGATGCCTCCGTGTTGTTATTATTATTGTTGTTGTTGTTTTTGTTGTTGTTCTTGTTGTTGTTCTTGTTGTTGTTTTTGTTGTTGTTATTGTTGTTGCCTGTCATCAAGATGCGAAATTGCTATGGATCCATTCGAAAGCTCATCACCAATAGAATTGGTAGAAATAAAAAATAGAAAGAGACTCAAACCCCTGCTAATCTGTGCGTCCACCACTCCAGAATGAAAATCGCACTGATAACAACAATTAGTCCTCCAAGAAACTTATCAACAATTCAAGCGGCTGGAATACTTCACTCAAGCGACATCATTATGCAACATCATTCCCACAGACGAATGATTGAACAATTAACCCATTCCACCGAAGTGCATACAAAAGTTGATTTTCGCGTTCACGCGATGCTTTAACACCAGCCACCTAAAATCCCTCTCTAATCACGTGGAGTGCTTCATCCATTTCTAACGAAGTAAAAGCCCGGGCTATATTCACCCCCGAGGCACTGTCATGCGTTAATTCGAATCCCTCTTGGGGATTTTCACTTCCTTCGTCCTGAAATCTTGCGGCTTTCACAGGCATTATGGTTAATTTTAATGACATGCATACAGGATTGATTCATCAAACAGCTTAATTTCATCAATTCCAGGGATGTGGTGGAGTAGCTGAGGGGGCACTGCATCTACAGAAAAAAAAAATTACTTCTCGCCAGTACAAACCGGTACTTGGGGGAAGTTCACTTTTGTGAGTTCACAAGTACCACAGGTACTGGTGAAAAGTAATTTTTCAACTTCTCTCAAGTACTTTTAGGACTTAATTTCAGTACTTCCAATTGATTACTTTATTGAAAAAAGTGAATATTATTACCGGATGGAATGGCCAGGTACTCAGTACGAGTAATTTTTTTACTTGCCCCAAGTAAAAAAATACTTGTGACGGAAGTACGGAGGTACTTCTCACCAGTACAGAAGTACTTGCCGCATGATACTTGCATCAAGGTATTTTTTGTCATTCATGCCCGTTAAGTGGCGTTTTCGTGGCGTGTTTTAGAACCCGTAAGTGGGATTTACCAGGCCATGGGCCGGTAAGTAAAAACTAGCCTCGATTTCACGATTTACGGGCCATGGCCTGTTAAGTAAGACGTGAAGTGAGTCCCTCTTACACTATAGCTCGTGCGGCTGAACTATAGTTTGCCACCAAAAGCCAAAATTCACGAGGAAAATCATAACAAATTCCGTTAAACAAAAGAGCGAAATGAATTTCATTATACCCGACAGTGACGAAGAGGAGTCCCAAGACATTTTTAGTGAAGTGAATAATACCAGTGACGACGCAGCAAGTACGTCAGCACAAATAGTTGAATTTGACCTTGTGACACATTCTACTTCATTTTTTCATCCTAGATCGGTTCGTTAATTTAGAATTTATAATTTATCATTTCCCTCTTCAATTTTGTTTATTTGGTCTTTCTTCAGTGGGGGGG